>NC_061111.1:189171345-189272845 GCF_002878395.1 Capsicum annuum
CCCAACATGTTTGATAAAATGCCTATGATAATGCTTTTACTATATTATTGGACTTTTAGTGGAACCATTGCATGGTATGGTTTGGTAATGGAACTGTAACTGGTATAAATGGTTTAAATGGTTTGGGATGGTTAAATAGAATGGTTTGGTGGTCATAGTTATGGTTAATTAGCCTCCTTGTGGGGTATAATGGAATCTCCTAAGTAAATATGTTAATGAACAACTTGTGGGGTATATGGGACTCCCCCAAGAAAACATAATAATGGAACACTTGTAGGGTACATGGCATACTCCCAAGTTAACTTGGTAAGTAGGTACACGGGAATCCTTTAACCTCTTAAAGTTTGGCTAAGGACAATACTTGCAAGTTATAGTCGGTAAACGATACCACTATTAATAGCCTTGATTAATAATAAATAGAATAATGGATTTGTTGGTTAGAAATGGTTTTAATTAGGAAATGATGGTTGGGTGTGATAGCTAACCATGACGGTGGAAGTCCAATGGACGAACACTAGAAACACATGTTTGCCTATATGAGGGGTTGGTCATGGCGACAATATATGATACTCATGACGTACACGAGAATTCTTTAAGTACACTATACATATGTATCATAGAGAGCGAAGGGTACTTGGGAATCCCTTACTCTTATGGTATCTGGTTCGTGTAGCTACATGCATTGAGGCCCGTTCAAGGGGTTATACTGGACCTATATAAGTCATGGATGGTTCTAGGACGGTTAAGCTACACATACCCAAGTTAACAGATTTAAAGGAATGCTAAACTCAATTTTTTTTCCAGTATAGTTATATATATATTATATATATGGCTTGTATGCATGTGGTTGTTTTAATTGGTTTTACTAGATGGCATTATTTTATCTTTATCTTGAGTACTTCCTAGAGTTCACCCGCTAACCCATCCTTGGGCGGTTGTATCCCTACGCAATGCAAGGATCAGCTATTCTACTCCTCCTACTTAGTCCTTAAATTTGAGATCAATTTTTGGATTGAAGTGGTGAGCTTTCATCTTTCCGAAAGGATCCATTTCATGTTCATGGATATTTTAACACACTTTGGTTTATTTATAGATATTGGTTTGGGTTATGGTTGAGGGCATATCCCAACTGGATATTGGTTTTCTTTTGGTTATAGGCTTTTATGGAACTACTATGGGTTGGTATAGGCAGGATCGGTATTGGTGTCATTCTTAGTATTAGCATTGGTATTGGAGATGATACCGTTGAAATAAATTTCTCACTGTTTCATCCTATTATATTATGTTATAGAACTTGGTTTGGTTATTGTTACAGTTTAGTTATGGTTGATGATTGCTATCAGACGGTTAGACTCATTTAGGTGGTCATCCTTATAGGAAAAGATGACTTTTACATATCCTTATGGGATTTTTGCATTCAAACGTATGTTATTTGGGCTATGCAACGCTCCAGCTATATTTCAGAGATGTATAATGTCAATCTTCTCTAACATGGTAGCAGACACCATCAAAATGTTCATTGATTATTTTTTAGTTGTTGGTGATTCTTTTGAAGACTGCCTAAAGAACTTGGCAAATGCTATGAAAAGGTGTAAAGAATGTAACTTGGTACTTAATTGGGAGAAGTGCCATTTTATGGTCAAAGAAGGAATTGTTCTTGGGCACAAGATTTCAAAGAGGGGCATAAAGGTTGATCCAGCAAAGATTGAGGTAATTGAGAAATTCCCAACCCAATTTTTGTGAAGGGAATTCAAAGCTTCTTAAGGCATGTAGGTTTTCATAGGCAATTTATCAAGGATTTCTCAAAGATTATTAATCCTCTTTGTAAGATTCTTGAGAAGGAGGTAAAATTTAAGTTTGATGATGCATGTAAAATAGCTTTTAAGAGCCAAAAAGAGAAGTTGGTGACTGATCCAACCATTGTGTCTCCTGATTGGCCCTAACCCTTTGATATTATGTATGATGCTGGTAGCTTGGCCTTAGGGGCCGTACTAGGCCAACAGAAAGTAAAGATCCTTTATCCCATATACTATGCTAGTAAGGCACTAAATCCTGCTTAGAAGAACTATATTGTGATAGAGCAAAAGTTATTGGCAGTGGTTTTTGCCTTTGAAAAGTTTAGATCTTACTTTATTGGGACAAAGGTGATTATACACAATGATCATACAACATTGAGGTACCTCATGGCCAAAACATATGCAAAGCCTAGGCTTATTATGTGGGTGTTTTTGTTGCAAGAATTTGACTTTGGGGTAAAGGACAGAAAAGGCACAAAGAATCAAGTTACAAATCACTTGTCTAGATTGGAAGAGGAAGATATGCAGAAGGTTGAAAATGGATTGGAGATTGATGATAGTTTTCCAGATTAGCAGATATTAACAGCATTCGAAGATCTACTTTTATGGTTCACAGATTATGCAAATTACTTAGCCAGTGATCTAGTTCCATAAGATGTTTTCTATCAACAAAGAAAGAAATTCATGCATGAGGTAAGGAAATTTTGCTGGGATGCACCTTATTTATTCAGGATTTGTGCAGATGGAATCATTCGTAGGTGTATACCTGAGGCAGAAATGATGAGCATACTCAAGGCTTGTCATTTCTCACCAGTTGGGGTCATCATGGAGGGGCCCACACAACTCATAAAATTCTACAATATGGTTATTATTTTCCAACAATATTCAAAGATGCTCATCAATATGCTTCTGCTTGTGACCAATGCCAATGATAAGGTACTATTTCTAGAAGATATGAACTTCCTATGAGTCCTATTTTGTAATTGGAATCGTTTGATATCTAGGTCATAGATTTAATAGGACTATTTATGAGTTTGTGTGGCATGAAGTATATAATTGTGGCAGTAGATTATGTTTCAAAGTAGGTGGAAGTGACTGAATTTCCTAACAATGAAGCACGTAGTGTTACTGCATTCTTGAAAAAAAATATTTTTTCTCGATTTTGCATGCCACAAGCTATTATTGGTGATGGATGGTCACATTATTGTAATTATCTATTCAAAAGTCTTCTTGAAAAATATAGAGTGAAACACAGGGTGGCAACACCTTATTATCTGCAAACTAGCGGACAAATTGAGGTGTCCAATAGAGAAATCAAGTTTATCTTGGCGAAGACTGTGAATGCCAATAAGACTATAGGACTAATTGGATAAGAAGTTAGATGATGCATTGTGGTCTTACAACATATCTTACAAAACCCCCATAGGTGCTTCACCTTATCAGCTAGTGTATGGCAAGGCTTGCCACTTGCTAATTGGGCTTGAGCATAAGGCACTATGGGCATTGAAGAAACTGAATTTAGAGTGGCAGGATACATCCAAGTCAAGGTTGAATGATATCCATGAGTTGGATTAATTTCAGCTCTGGGCATATGAAAGTTCAGCACTTTACAAAGAAAAGATGAAGTTGCAGCACGATTGGAAGATTGAGAAGAGAGTATTTGACAAGGGTGGACAAGTGTTGCTTTATCAGTCTAAACTTCATTTGTTTCAAGGTAAGTTAAGGTCAAGGTGGTGCGGTCTATATACGGTTATAAAATTTTATCCCTATGGTACTTTAGAATTGAAGAAGGATGGCGAAGCCACGTTCAAGGTAAACAGGCAAAGAGTAAAGCACTATGTGGGAAATATTAAAGAAGTAAATGAAGTTGTTGAAATTAACCTCGGTGAAGACTGAGTAACCAAGGCAATTGTGTCGTTCCACGATATTAATCAAGCACTGCATGGGAGGCAACCCATGAGGCTAGTTGGGAAAATCTAAGTATCCAACTTAGCCACGTCGTACGGCGATATTAAATCAAGCATTGAGTAGGAGGCAACCCATGTTTTTGTACTTATGAATTTATAGGGTAATATGTTTTTTTAGTGTGCGGGACTAAGGAATGCAGAAAATATCTAGAGAAGTTGAAAAGGTTTGGTCATACGGACTCTTTACGAGTCATATCTAGACAGTATGACTCATGAGTATGAGTCGTATAGATCTAGGAGAAAAAATTTGAATCAAACAAAAGTTTCTGGAATGGATACAATTCTCAGAACGAGTCGTACCCTCAAGGTACGACTCTTCACCTTGAGTCGTATCCACCCTTAAACCCAGGTAGGGCTCCAGGTCTATACGAGTCAAAGAAACGACCTGTAAGCCTGGGTACGAGTCGTATACACAGCTCGTAACCATGCTTACTAGGTCAGATCGCAGGTCAACCCAGCCCAAAAATTGAATTTTAAAAACAAAAGAGGGGCACCCGACGGGCACCCAATAACTAAAATGGGTACCCACCTCAAATTTTCGCTAATTTCAAGCATGAAATTTACGAATTCACTTGTAAAAAACTTGATTTAACTACCAACAAGTTCAAAATTCTCATTTTGCTCGAGTTAAGAACGAATTTGGGAAGCAAAGTGAAATCAAGAAATTTTTTCTTCAACTCAATCTCTCCAACTACCAAGTAAGTTTTTTAACCTAATATCTTTATTTTTCAAGGTGAAATGATGAATGTCAAACAATATAAACTTTGTTTGAGTCGAATTTACACTTATGTTAAATTTGTGATACCCTAATTTAGGTGTTTTGGTGGAAAATAAGAATTGGGATGGAAATAGGTTTTGGGTTGTGATTTTGTGTAGTACTTTGCCCTATATTGATCTATATTACTGCTAATTGTAGTGGGTATTTTGGGTATTTAATTTGGAGTCAAACTTTAAAGTTAGACTTCCATACTATAGTGGATACGAGACCCCTTACGACTCATACCCACTAGTACAGAGTTGTAATGGGACTCGTACCTACTGATAATAAGGAAGTTTAACAAGTTTAAGGTTTTAGAATCGGTACGACTCACCTATATGAATCGTATCCATACCATATGACTTGTACACTTAAAATATCACAGATTTCTTCTTTTTATTCATTTGTTTCTTACGACACGATACTCAAATCTAGATTCACTCAAATCTAGATTTGAGTAATTATGATTCAAGTAAAGAAAAAGTAAGCATATTCAATTAAAGACTAACAAAGGCAGGGTAGAATAGAGAGAAACAAAGCAAGAAATCATCATCGCATCATAACTAGAGGAGCGACCAGTTGGTTCACCAAATCCCAACCCAGCGTCATACATTGTCAAACTTGGGAGGATTAAAATTAGATTAAATATTTTTTATCTACTTACGACTATTGGTAATGAGTCATACCCTGTTGGCACAACTAGTTAGGAGTCATAAGCTGACCAGTTAACAAATGTCATACACTGTGTATAATACGAATCATTGATATGAGTCGTACCCAAGCGATACGACTCATATTCCCTACTCGTACCCTCACCAAGAAATACATACTGAACTTTAATTTGAAATTTTTGGTTTTCCTTTCTTTACTTATTTACTAACGATAGTGTATTTGCAGGAACCATGCCTCTAAAGAATGTTTCTTTATCTAAACAGGTCCAAAAGAACAATAAGCAGGCACCAGCTACTAACTCGAAATCCAGTGGTTCTGAGGTTGATGTGTCAACTGATAGCACCGGTGAGTTATATAAAGGAACCACAGTAGAAAAACTACAGAAAAAGGAAAGTAGCTGAGAAGGAAAAGGTAAAAAAGGTTGCACCCCCAGAGATTTTGAAAATTTTCATTTGTAATGAAAAAATGTGATTTTTGATTGATTTGCGGATTATTTCGGCATCACTGTTGATTTGAAATGATTATACTGATGAAATTTGTGTTGAATGAAATTGTGTTGAAAAATTGACCCTTTCAAAAATTTGTTGATTATGTAATATGTATATTTGTGTGAGATCGTTGTGAATCTGGAAATGGCATTAGGATTAGGGATGGAACAATTAGGGACAAACAGTTGCATAGCAGGATAACTAGTACTTAGTAGTATAACCCTGTGCAAGTGTGTGTGAGGTATACTGAGTTTTCGGTGTGTCAGAATCTAGAACTTGCTAGATTGATTTTACCTAGGTATAGGATAGTTAAGTAGGAGATGACCATAGGCCCATTTTGTGTGAGTCCACCTGAGCCTAAAATGTCCTAACCGAATGAATGAAACCCTTTTATTCATATATTTGAGCCTTAATAGACTAATTTTTGTTGTTTACACCAATTTCACCTTTCCATTTATCTTACAATGAACCTATTTTAGCCCTGGTCCTCTTTGGATACCATGCACCTCAACTCAGGCAAATTGCCTAAGTTTAACGTGGTTATTATAAGGGGTGTGTAGGAGAAAACGAATATGAAGAACGTATGTAAAAGGAAAATAGTGAAACTTGAGCAAGTGTGGGGAAAATAAAAAAAAGAAAAGTTGCAATGAAAAGCAAAAGACAAAGTAAAGGAAAATAAAAGTGAGAAAACCCTACCTGACCCAATTTGAATGTGCTTGAAATAAAAAGGAAGTCATAAGGGTGGAAATAAAAGAAGAAGTGGAAAAGTAAGTGGACCCCGAGAAATCTGTAGTATCCAAGAGGCTTTGTCACTAGATGAATACTAAAAAATATCATACCATCCCGAAGCCTACATTACAAGTCGATAAAGTCCTATAGTGATCCTACTGTGACTGTCTGAAAACTTAGGACAAGAGCATAAGGGCAAGCCTATAGTATTTTGTATACACCGGTGATACTTTTTGTGAGAGAAAGAGTCATTTATTATATCCCTGAATAGATTAAGTTGATCTATACTGAGAGTGAATGGAATTTCTTTGGCTGTGAGCGCACATAGGTTATGTTGCTACGTTGCTAAATTATTTGGTGAATGTAATTTGTGTTTATGCCCAGTTGTCTATTGTTAATGTAATGCCATCATCGAATTCCCTCATGTTTCTATGTGTGCTAATCATTATATGTGGTTTGAATCTTCAAAAGATAAACTTAGGAAGGGAATACCAAGATTGAAATTAAAGTTCAAAATCACTGTCATGGGTAGCTTAAAATTTTCCTGTTTAAGCGTAGTCTCTGTTTTAGAAAATGGTTTGTTGTTTTGTTTGCCTGAGGTAATGCAAAAGTCTAAGTTGAGGGTATTGATATATCGTGGAGACACAACACTTTTGATGCTTAAAACCATAAATTTATGGGTAAACTTAGGATATTTTGTTAGATATGATGCACTTTGGTGTAAATTGCAGGTAATACAAGTCTACAGTTATGTTGGAATGAAAAGGGAAGAAAAAGACCTGGAAAAGACCAATTCTGATCAAAGTACGAGTTATCTCTTAAGTCTTAAACATTCGATACGACTCGTATGATGAATCGTATGCAAAATAGAACCAAAAAACAATCTGAAAAGCTAAGTATGAGGAAGATATGACTCAAGTATTCAAGTCGTAAGTTAGGATACGAGTCGTACAAATAAGTCATAATCATAACAGAACCTAAGCTACCATCCAAAAGTTGAAGTCTCAGAAGTATACGAGTTAAAAGTTTGGTACAACTCGTATAGGGAAGTCGTACACAAATCAATGTTCAACGTTTTGAAAGACAGAAGTCCCAGGTGGATACGAGTGAAGGACATAATTCATATACTCAGGTGCTACTAGTAAACAGAAGTCGTGTGTTGAACAGAAAGTTGAAGCCTTGGGAAAGCAAACATTGGACGGATACGAAAAGATAGGGTACAACTCATATGATGTCGATACGAGTTAACGACCGAGTCGTACCGACTTCCGACATAAATTTACCTTTCTCATTTTTATTAGGATTTTTATGTTATTTTAAGATACTATAAATACCCTAGGGTTTACCTTTTATTAGGTTATACTCTCCTATGCTTTAGTACAATACATTACAATACTTTTACAATTATTCTTGAGATTTTGGATTTTTATTCAATTCGAGGCTTTGGAGCTTATTCATCTTATTCTTGTGCAATTAATTATATGTGTTCTTCATTGATAATCATGGTTTCTTGCACAAACATGAGCGGCTAATCTCTTTATCTAGGGTTGTGGGAACCCTGGTGGATTAGCTATGTAGATTAAATGTGATATTCATCTGCTCTAGGGTTTATGCATATATTTTAATTTTCTTTGCAATAATTAATATCATAGCAGCTGCAGGAGCTTGAGATAGCATGTATTCATATTCATCCATAATAAGGAGTTTGTGATTGGAAAAAGAAGATTAAGACAGTGATTTGGGATTTCTACCTTCACCTTTTAGTCCTTGCGTCTCATCTAATCACTTGATCCTAACCAGTGATAGTGAACTGAGGTCGTAGCAAGGAGAAGCAAGGTGACGCCCTGAGACTAACCAGTAAGGGTGATATTTATCTTCTCATCTAACTAGCGGCTGATAATACCTATCTTGTAGACTTTACATGCAGAACAACAAAATAGTTGGGTTGATCATGAGAAATTGACGAAGTAAAGAAGTCAGGGGGAACACAAGCCTAGTGTTCGTCTTCTATTATCGACAACTCAAAAGCACTCAAGATTCAGTTACTATTTTCGATTGATACTAAAATCTCCCATTTACTTTTTTGTATTGCTCGTGGATTACATCAAGTCAAGCAACTATTCATGTTTTCCCTGTGGGATCGACCCCAACCCAATTGGGTTATTGTATTTGCAATCGACCGCAGTATACTTCTATTTGGAGTGTAGTTTTCGGCGACATCACTCATACATCTCTTTTTCTTCTAATTGTCACTTTATATCATTTTAAAAAAATTAATATTAGACCTATTTAACTCATCAAATTTATTTACTCAAAATTATAATCTTATTCTTTTCTTTAAAAAATACATTAGTTTATTAAGAAAGTATTTTTATACTTAGAAATCTTTTGTCGTTACTTAAACTTTTTATCTTTCCTAATGTTATTTTTTTAGATTGTTATCCATATTTTTGAAGTTGCGTACAAAAATTATTTTTATTTTTTCTAAGATAATAATATCACTGAACTATTAATATTTTTATCGAAAAATCATTAAATACCTCAAAAGTCTCCTGCTCTTCTTATTAGCATGTCATATTAGTAAGTCATCATATTGTTTAAATAATAAACATATTAACTCTTCAAACTCATTTAACCAAAATTATAATCCTATTTTTTAAAAAAAATTTATATTAATTTATTAAAAAAAATTTCTCTTAGGTGTTTATACTTCTTTTTCTAGAGTTATTTTCCCAAATGGTCAGTCAGATTTTTATATATAATTGCCTACAAAGATTAATTGTTTTCTAAAGAAAAAAATATCACTAGATTAAATAAGTTATCTAGAAATTTTAAATTGCATATAAAATAATATGGTACATTTTAAGTTTATGTAAAGAATTTCTGAGCATGAAAATAAACTGATGCATTTTTCAAAAAAAAATAAAGATATAATTTTGGTTAAATGAGTTTGATGAATTACATTATTTATTATTTAAAGAAAAATGAGATTTTAATGACATAACATGTCACCTAAGAGAGAAAGATATTTTTGAGGCGTTTAGTATATTTTGAGAAAAAGAGAGTTAAGTGATATTGTAATCTTAAATGAAACATAAATGATATTTGAAAAAAATTTAAAACTTGAGTAACTATTTAAAAAATTTACTTGATTAATAGGAGTATTGTAATTAAATTATTACTTCCTCCATCTCATTTTATGTATCATTATTTCTTTTTTAGTTCGTCCCAAGAAGAATATCATCTTTTCTTATTTAGCAAGCAATTATTTAAAGATATAATTTCACTTTTATTTTTATTGTTCCCATTTAATTAAAAAAAAAAAGAAACTAACATATTTTTTGATAAATGGTAATTTGATAAACATTATCAAGTGTTTTCTTATTTTTTAAACTTCGTGTTCATTAAATCACTACACATAAAATGGGACGAATGTAATATATTAGTATTTTATTAATGAGTGAGCAAATAAAGTGAATACATACGAACTTTGGGAACCGGACCGAAGGTTTCAAATATAATGAGTAGAAATGGATGGTGCCACGTTGAGTGGCAGCAGTACCAAAAAAGCAGCAAGTCTAGGCTAGCTAGCTGGCAATGCAATATTAGTACGTATAACAGAGCAGATTGCAAAATAGAACCATTGCTTGCAGCTCCATGTTAGACTCACCCATTCATATTCCCCTCTTTTCTCTACTTTTCATGTACAAATAAATTTACATGCATCTCTGTGTGCGTATAAAGGATCAGCCATTATTTAACAAGTTGAAAGAAGAGGAGTGTTGAATGCTGGCAGATCAAAAGGTGTGTGTGTGAGTGTGTGGGTGCCTTCTTTTCTTTTTATGGGGTTTCCCCCATCTTCTTGAATTTTCATTTTAAAAATAAAATAAAATTAAAATAGATAGTGATGAATATTCTTCATGTTCTCTGTTTATGCCTGCCTAATGCCATTTTTTATAGGCACCTTGAAAAGCCATTTATAGTAGTAATATTTTGGTTCTGTTTATGTTATTTAGCATTTTACTCTTATTTTTAATAATAATTTCTGAAGGGAGAAATACCACATTTTATTGGAATTAATGGCTTTCTTAGTTGTAAATGTGATGTCTTTTGCTGGCAGAAAAAAATCACAATGAAATTGGGCCTCAGGGGTTTTGGTTTAGCTAGTTTTGCAATGTGATTCTGTAGCTTTCTTGTGTGGGAATATTTTAATCTTGCATTGCGGTGAAGTTGTAAAGTAAGGGTTATTTCTGATTGTTTTGTGATCATGGATTTGTGAAAGAAACTAAAGGTGTTTGAGACATTTTGACACTTGCTTTAAAGGGTTTTTATTTCCTTTATCCATATATGTTATTTAATTAAGGATGGTAAGTTGTCATTTATGGGAAGTTAAATTCTTGGTTTCAATGCAGTTCACTGAAAATGGAAAGCGACAAGTCAAAGGGAACAGGATCTAGCTCTACAGATATGTGCAGTCCGGTTGAGTTTAAGGGTTTTAATGGTAAAAGTTGTGGTGTTGGACCTGATAAGTATGACACTACCAAATTGGAGGGTAGAGGTGAGGTCCATATTGCTGATGTTGGCAAGATTATCTTGCCAGTTGGTGTCAAAAAAGTGGAACTTTGCGCTAAAGAAAATCAGCAAACTAGTATGAAGGATGGCCTTGATAAATTTGAACCATCACTACTTAGGTCAGATGAAGGTACTTCCTTGGAGATGCTAACTTCCTTAAAACAAGGGGAATCAAAGAATGTATTTGGTTTTGGAGACCTTGTTTGGGCAAAGGTAAGGTCTCATCCCTGGTGGCCAGGACAAATATACGACGAGAGTCTAATACCTTCTCCACTAGATCATGCCATGAGAGATGGTTCAGTTCTAGTCACCTTTTTTGGTGATTATAGTTATGCATGGCTTGATCATGATCAAATCATCCCTTTTGCACCTCATTTTGAGGAGAAGTCAAGTAAATCAAAACTTCCAACTTTCATTGAGGCAGTTGAAGAAGCTATTGATGAGCTGAGAAAAAGAGCAGTACTTGGCTTGACTTGCTTCTGCCAGGGTAATTTTCAGCCTACAAGATCTGAAGGGCTTTATGAAGTTGATCTTAGCGGGTATGACCCTGGAGCCATTTATTCATCAAAGCAGATTAAAAAATCTAGAGATGGTTTCCAGCCACATGGGATGCTGTCATTTGTAAAGAAACTGGCCAAGTCTCCAAAATCTTTGCAGAATGTTTATTGGATAATTAACAGTGCAAAGGTTACTGCTTACAGAAAAGCGGTCTTTGAAGAGAATGATGAGAGCTATGATCAGGCATTTGAGGAATTTGAAAAAAGTGATGAGGCCTATAATCAGGCATGTGGAGTGAAAGCCTCAAGATCAGCGGATCCGGTAGAATTTTCAAAAGATGGGAATCAATTTACAGGTATCAATCAATATTTCCTCTGGCATGATTTGTCTTCTAAACCATTGTAGTTGTGTTTTTTTTTTAAAAGCTTATGTGAGGAACAAATCCTCTTATTAATTATATCACCTGAGAAAATTAAGATGACTAAATAGGTCACCTACGTCTAATATATATAGCCGTATAGTTTTCATCAAGCTTGGGTGGACGTTGCATTTTGTTTTCCTTACAAATAGAATTTTCTGAAGCACAAAGTTGATTTTAAAAGGAGGCGACCTATGTATAATGGTGACTGGTGAGCTATAAACTTTGATGTGCTTGTTCTGTAAATCACTTGAAAGTGAGACCAGTATCTGGCCAAATGCCAACAAACATATGCTGCCATTCTATTATAAAAATGATGTAATTGTGGATAACATGTCCTTCCTAGGAAGCTTGAATCCAATACTTCACTAGGTAAAATAATGTTGCATTCACCATATCTGTTTGTGCTCTCAGCTTTTCCATCAGTGTATTTTCCCAAAATTCAGTCTCATGGTCAGTTTGTCACTCAATTGGACTCATGTTTGTTTCAACAAATTTATCGTGCATTCTACTGGCTATTTCTTATTCTAAAATACTAGTATTCCATATTTAATTTCTTAAATAGCGAACACACGATGATTTATTTGTTTACTGTTATGATGAGCTGAAGATATTGAGGTAGATATGCTAAACCATGTAAATTCTTGCAGGTACTGTTGGTGCTCAGGTAGAAGCTGCAGCTCCAAATGGACCGAGAGTATCTGTAACATCTACTGAACTTGCTGATCTACAAAGGAATAACAGTATTAATATGGAGAAACCTAGTGTTGATGTTGCATTACAGAAATCAGGACCTGCTGCTCTTCATTATGAACACATGTATGAGACTTCAGTTTATTGTAAAATGAGAAGGTCAGGGGTATCAAAAGTACTGGATAAATCTAAAATTTCCCAAGCACTCAATGTGCCTAATATGATTACAGAAGAGAAATTGCAAAATGTCAAATGCCCTACCCTTCCTTTTGATGCATCTGTGCTGAAAAACTGGGAAAAATCGTTTGATGATCAAGGGGATTGCTCGAAAGAATCATGTAGAGGAGAAACTAAAAGGAAGAGGAGGGAAGAGTCTCCACCAGATGACCAGGGTCGGAAAGGCAAGTTCCAAAAGGATGCCTTCTTTGACTATCTAGTAACAAAATCAGGTGAAGAAGCCGATATAATCTATTGTTGCAAAGGTGAGAAACATAACAAGATTAATGACTATGGAGAAGAACTGGGAAATGCTACTGGTGTGCTTAAGCATTTGAAGCAATTCCGATCAACCTTTTACGAAAAGGAACATGAGAAGACTTACAAAAAGCCGACACTCTTGAAATGCCAAGACGAACGTATGACTAGGAAAGAAGAGTTGAGGGGCTTGAAGTCCTTGCATATGACTAAGAAGTATGGTGATCGCAAACCTTTGACACCCCAAGATGGGGATGACATTGACATTGACATCCAATCAACATCGTCAGTGCAGTCTGAAAAGTTCATTGAGGAGCCTGAAAGGAAAGCTGAACCAACAATGCTGGTACTAAAGTTCTCTCCTCAAACCATGCTTCCAACTGCTTCAGAATTAAAAGCCAAGTTTGCATATTTTGGGCCATTTGATGAAACAGCACTCTGTATTTCGTGGGTATTAGCAGAATGTCGAATTGTTTTTATGAACAAATCTAATGCTCAGGCTGCGTACGACTATGCAGTCCAAAACAGAACCTTGTTCAACTCTGATGTGAACTACCATTTAAAGGACTTTGATGGTTCAGAAAAATTGATGAAAGAAAGTTTTGATGACATTCAGTATCTTGAAGGTGAATCACATCCTAAGTCATTCCAGGAGTTGCCTTTGCAGTTCGATACTGAGATGAAGTCATCATTACCCCAGGAAAATTCAAAGTGCAGGTCTGATTTAGAAGAAGAGGCATATCTCAAAGATAACACAGATGCTAACTCCATAGTTTGTGATTATACAGAGGTTGATGTAAAAGTCAATGGTGGTTCTGAAAACTCTCAAGTGGTCCTTTCTGAAATCTTGTGTGCTTCAAGTCCTGTTTCTTCTAGCATTCAGTATAAACACAAAGTTGGCAGTCTGGATGAGACTGTTGTGGCCATTAATGCCAAATATTCCATGGATGAGAGATGGAAGAGTCATTATCAGCAATATCTCAGTTCCGTTAACAGTTCAGATTTGTCACTTCAGCTGGCTAACCTTTTCGAAAAGTGCAATGAAATTTTGGGTGGAATTGAAGGGTCACAGGAACCGTTCAGCAGCCAGAGTCAACTCAAATGAATGATAAGACATGCTGATGGAGAGGATGAACACTGAGAAGAGTATAAAACTTATGATCGAAAGCATTATATATACTGTTGTTTCTGGCTAGTTCTTGTTTACCTTTATGTGTAAGTGAATTTCCTCACACGTATTAGTAGATTGTGCTGATTTCAGACTTTTAAATTGAACTGTATGAAGAGAAGTTTGTTTGTGCTCTTCTATGTCTGAAAATGGATTAGAGCTGGCTTCTATCAGCAATTTGTATTCAGTTGATTGCTGATGCAAGAATTATTCTTGTTGGTTCTTTTTTTCCCTTTCTCTTTTTGGTTTGCCATCGAGTTTTTGGTATCTGCATTGGAACCTCATTAATCTAGATTTGCATTAGATAGGGCCCATTTTGGGGGTAGCGCTTCTGTTGAAGTATTAATCAGTCTGTGTATAACCAATCATGTAGTGTAGTATTAAGCTATGCATGTATTTGTTAAATGAGTTGGTTAAATAATTAGGTATTTAGATAAGTTAGTTACTGAATGGAGCCTCTACCCTCAGTATAAATAAAGAAGTTGTACTATCTTTTCACATAGAGTCAAGCATCTAGTACTCCCTGGACAATGATCAAATTCACTACGACACACTCTAACTTCATAGAGCCTATACTCTTAGTATAAATAAGGAAGTTGCACTATCTTTTCACATAGAGCAAAGCATCTAGTACTCCCTGAACTATGGCCAAATTCACTACGACACACTCCAATTTCCTAGGGGTTCTATTACCCCCTGAACTCAATTTTAGTGTATTTTTGTCACTTTTTGTAGCTGATGTGACATCTTTTTAGTTGATGTGACAACTTTGACGTGGACCTCATTTTTATATAATAAAGGTGTTATGTCAGCTAGGGTGACAAAAATATGCTAAAATTGAGTTTAGAGGATAATAGGACCTATGTAAAGTTGGAGTGTGTCGTATCAACTTTGACCATAGTTCAAGGGGATACTGGATATTTATCTCTTTCACATACTGAATAATGAGAATTTAAGAATCATTCATTCATCGGCATCATGATTAAACTCTTCTATATTTGTTAATCTTTTTCTTCCATTTATTCACTGCTTGAATACTCAGAATGTTCAGTTAAGAACATGGTACAAGAGCTTGACAGGTTTGAATCATCAAGCTGAACTCGATTGAATTGATTTTCTCTCTTCTCTGTTTTTCACAAATTAAGTTGATTCACATTTTTGGGCATTTCAAGATTCTACAGTTCTTGGAGAAAGAATGGGAACGAGTGAAGATCATGCAACTCAAATGATGAATAGAGTAAATCAGTCCACAAATCCAATGTAAGGATCTGGCATGGATCATAATCGTCCCCTATTATTACATTCAACTGATGTGAGTGGTATGTCCATAATCTCATTTCAATTATATGGAACTAAAAACTACACCTATTGATATTGATCTATGTGATTAGCATTGCTGGATAGAAACAAACTAGGCATAGTTGAAGGTACCTATAAGAAAGAAGATTTCCCTAATACTGTCGTGGCTTATGAACTTTGTTGCTAAAGGCCTACTTGGAGGTATTGTGTTTGCCACTAGTGCCTAAAGTGTTAGGGAAGATCTTAACGAAAGATTTGATCGAATTGATCGCTCAAAAATGTTTAGTTTACATAAGGAAATAGTCACACTCAGTCAGGGTACATCTTCTGTTGCTGTGTCCTATTTAAGAATGAAGGATCTCTTGGAAAAATCTGAGGCTTTGATTTTTGTACCTGGATGTACAAAGGATAAATCAAGGGATTATGTTTAGTTTTTGCAGAGACCAAAAGTATTTCAATTTTTGTTAGGACTCAATGACACATACCTACAAGCATGAAGCCAAATCTTGTTAATGAACCCTTTGCCTTCTGTCAATCAAGCTTTTGCTCTGATTATAGGAGATGAGATTCAGAAGTCTATGATTCATGGTAGTTTAGGTTCTAATATTGCTTCAAATGTCAGTAGTTCTAAAAATGTTGTAATGTATGCCAAAGGGGGTGCAAATCAAAAGGTTAAGAGAAACTACAACTTGCAGTGTGAATTCTGTAAGATCAAGGGTCATACTAAAGATTAGTGTTGGAAGCTAATAGGCTATCTCAGTGACTACAAGTTCAAGTGCTTATAGTGTCATGACAGACACCAATGGAGGGTCCAACTCAAGATCTCAGGGTATACAGGCTCCACATTATTCTCAGTTTCAATATGGTATGAACATAAATATTAGTTCTAAGAATATGGGATCTGCTATTCACGACACAAGAGACGGGGGTAGTTCTACTCAATGCTACAATATTCAGCCTCCAGTCCAGTCATCTTTGTATTCGGACAACACTTTCACACAAGAGCAATAATCATCAAAATACTAAACAATACAACAGTTTCCAATAATCTTACCTCCTCAGCAAACACAACAAGTATATCAATCTCTGAAGTAAATTCTGATACTCTTGACAAAACTCTAATGTTAGTTCCAAATAAAAATCATTTTCCTCCTACACTAGCTGAACATGCTAATGGTTGGATAATAAACACAAGTCCAACCAACCATATGACATCTGATATAAATCTGTTAAATAAAGAGTCAATAGTCAAAACTGAAGTTCCTAAGAAAGTTTTCCTTCCTAATGGTGATGTATCTCATGTACTTCATACTAGAAATAATTCTTTGTCTACCGAAAATAACATAGAAAATGTGTTTCATGTACCTCAGTTCACATATAATTTACTTTCAGTATCAAAACGAATCAAAGAACTGAGGTGTTCAACTATATTTTATCCTGGTTTTTGTGTATTTCAGGAACTCTTCAATTGCAGGGTGAAGGATATTGGTAAGGAATTAAATGGACTATACGGGCTGCATAAACAACCTTTAGAAAGGACCAAGAAAGTATGTTTTTTTGCTAATAATGGACATTCAGATAATAACGTAGAGCTTTGGCATAAAAGATTAGGCCGCACATCCTCATCTATTCTAAAGAGAATCTTTCCTGTGAATATGCAACATATAACTACTGAGGTTAATAAGTGTAATATTTGTCCTTGTGCTAAGCAAACAAGGAATCCATTCCCTGCTAGTACTACTTCTACTGCAACTACTTCTGAACTGATTCATGTTGACCTTTGGGGTCCTTAAAAAGTTGCTACTTTTGATGGTAATGAGTTCTTTTTAACAATAGTAGATGATTATTCAAGCATGAGATGAATTTTTTTATTGAAACATAAATCTGATATATGTATATTTCTGCAACATTTTTAAAGCTTTGTCTAATGTCAATTTGATAAAAATATAAAAATTGTAAGATTAGATAATGGTACACCGTTTATCAACTCTGTATGACATGACATGTTCAAATATCTGGACATAATACATCAAAAATATAATCATTATATGGTTTGACCAATTGTCCTATATATAAAAATCTAATATTTAAAAGCATAAAAACTAATTAAGAGAAAATCTTGTCCTAAATAAAGACTCTTTGATGACTACATTGTGGATGCTATTATGTTTTTATGGATGCTATTATGTTTTTGTATGAGAAGGAGGGACTTCTATTTATAGAGTTCCAATATCTTTCTCTTAGAAAGAGGTTTGCCAAATGTGAAAAAGTTTTATATTTTCCTTTCAGGAAAAGTAAAATTAATTATGATATTACTTTTATTTTCCTTATAATAAAAGTAAAACTTAAATTTGGTAAGAAAATCAAGGCAAAAATCCTAACAAATCTTCTCTTTTTGACTTGATTTTCAAACAGAATAATTTTGATCTTCCTTCTTCACACGATCTTCATATACTACTGCTGCTTACCATGATTAAAAGTTGATATGTGTTAAAAATTAAAACCTTAAACGTTAAAAATAAAAACATGGGTTGATATTATTGGAACCCTGTATTATAAGTGAACGGGATTGAAAATGGAGCCTTGTGCATTGAAAGTGAGCACAGGTTAAAAGTGGATGCGTTAAAAGTATATGCACGAGTTGAAAGAAACCCACAAATTAAAAGTAAGCAGGAGTTGAAAGTTGGAGCTCATAAACATCAGTTAAAAATTAATTTGGTTTTAAAGATGGATTACCAACAGGATTGTTCAAAAGTTAATTGACAATTGTCTCCACATGTAGCTTTGTTTTGACAAAATATCTTTACTATCGTCAAATTGGTTGCAAATTTAATCTCAACATGTCCTTAATCTGAATCATCGGGTCATTGAACCATAAGCTTTGATACCACTTGTTGAGTTTGAAATCGAGAGGACGTCATGCAGAAGCTTAAAGTTTGAAAACCATGAGATGATAAATCAACTGACAAATAAAACAAACAAAAAACATAAAATTATTATATGGTTTGGTCAACTGGCCTACATATAAAATCTAATATTAAAAAGCATAAAAATTAATTGAGAGAAAATCTCGCCCTAAATAAAGACTCTTTAATGACTACAATGTGGATGCTATTGTGTTTTTGTATGAGAAGGAGGGAATTCTATCTATAGAGTTTCAAAATCTTTCCTCTTAGAAAGAGGTTTGCCAAATATGAATTTTTTTTTATATTTTTCTTTCAGGAAAATAAAAGTAATTATGGTATTACTTCTATTTTCCTTATAAGAAAAGTAAAACTTAAATTTGATAAGAAAATCAGGGCAAAACCATAACACTTATACCCCTTAGCAAATGGGATTGAAAAAAGAAAACATAGACATATCCTAGAAGTTACAAGAGCCATTAGGTTCCAATGTAAAATACCTCTTAAATATTGGGGTCATTGTGTACTGGCTTTTGTGTATTTGATAAACAGATTACCTAGTTCCGTTCTTGAAAACAAGTTTCCATACGAGGTTATCTATAATAAGAATCCTTCATTAGCTCTTTAAGAGTGATAGAGTGCTTATGTTATGAAAAAACAGTCCAAGAGCATGATAAGCTACTACTTAGAGCCAAGGCTACTATCCACATGGGATATTCAAAAATTTAAAAAGGATATGTTTTACTTGATTTAACTGACTCTTCCTTCTTTGTTAGCAAAAATATTTCTTTTAGAGAAGACAAATTTTCTTTCAACAATATGGCTCCTGTAAAGCCTTTACTCCTGGACAGTTCTCAAAATTCTGGTGTAGTTTTTGATAGAGAAAATGAGTATATGTATACCAGTGTGCCTACCTCAGTTACAAATTAACAAGTAGAGCATGTGATTAATACTGAGTCACATAATGCTCAGACTAATCAAGCTCCTTTTGTTTCTACACCTGAAGTAAGAAGGTCTACAAGAGCTACTAATCTACCTATGTGGATAAAGAACTTTGTGTCACTTAATATACACAATGAAGTATCCTATCCAATCAATAAATATGTGTCTTATGATCATCTATCACCTAAATATCAAGCATATATAACATCTAAATCTACTCTGGTGGAACCTACTACATATGCTCAAGTTGTTAAGGATCCAAAGTGGGTGGAAGAAATGCAACAGAAAATACAAGCTCTTAAAAGTAATCATACATGGGATGTTGTATCTTTTTCTAAAGGAAAATCACTTGTGGGATGCAAATGGATTTATAAAATCAAATACAAAGCTGATGGAGATGTGGAAAGATATACGACTAGATTTGTTGTTAAAGGACATAGTCAAAAAGAAGGGATTGACTACCAAGAAACATTTTCACCTATTGTGAAAATGGTGACATTCAGGACAATTTTATCTATAGCAGCTTCCAAGCATTGGTGTATGCATCAAATGGATATATACAATGCATTTTGCAAGGAGATCTTTATAGTGAAATATATATATGCAACTTCATGAGAAATTTTTCGATCAGGAGGGAATAAGACATGTTGTAATCTGATCAAATCTCTATATGGTCTCAAACAAGCACCTAAACAGTGAAATGCCAAACTAACAGAAACATTATTGCAGTTTAAGTTCAAACAGAGCCAGTTTGATCATTCTCTATTTACTAAGACAAGTGATGAAGGAATAACAATGGTGTTAGTCCATATAGATGACATGTTACTTACTTGTAGAAGCCTGAAACTGATTGAAGAAACTAAGAAATTCCTATTTCAAGCATTCAAGATGAAAGACTTAGGTGAATTCAAGTATTTTTTGGATATTGAGTTTGCAAGATCTGATAAGAGAATACTTATGCATCTAAAGAAATACTTCCTGAAACTTATATATAAAGTAGGTACGTCTGTAGCTAAGAATTTTTCTACTCCAATTGATACAAATGTCAAGTTAACCAACAAACAATGTGATGGAGGAATCAATAAAGAGAAAGGGTCAAGAAAAAATGAGGAAAATCCTTCAGTTAAACCTGGTCCATATCAAAGACTAATTGGAAAGTTGTTGTATTTAACCATGACAAGACCAGACATCTCTTATGGAGTTCAGAGTTTAACTCAATTTCTTCAAAATCCCAAAAGTTTACACATGGAAGCAGCTATCAGGATTGTGAAGTATATTAAAGATCAACAAGGACAAAGGGTGTTATTATCAAGTGAACTTATAACTAATATCAGTCTGTATAGTGATACAGGCTGCACAACATGTCCCTTAACCAGAAAATCAATCCCAGGGTTCCTTGTCAAACTTAGAAACTCACTAATCTCTTGGAAACCCAAGAAACAATCTATTGTCTCAAGGAGAAGTATTACAACTACTTTTTTTTGAATTAATCTAGATCCAAGGCCTTCTAAAGGTAGTAGAGGTCAGTGTGCAACTTTCTATAGTGCTCTATAGTGATAGCAAAGCAGCTATCCAATTTGTTGCTAATTCTGTATATCATGAAAGGACTTAACACATTGAAATTGATCTCCACTTCATCAGGAAAAAAATACAACAATGGTTGATCTCAATCAAATATTTATCCACTTAAGAACGGCTTGTTGATCTCCTTACTAAAGGTTTATCTAGAGTGCAACATCACTATCTCTTGTCGAAGTTGGGAGTTCTGAATATTATTTAGTGCCCAATTTGAGGGAAAGTGTTGAATTATTAATCAGTCTGTGTATAACCAATCATGCAATGTAGTATTAAGTTGTGCATGTATTTGTTAAATGAGTCGGTTAGATAATTAGGTAGTTAGGTAAGTTAGATACTGAATGGAGCCTACACTCTTAGTATAAATAAAAAAGTTGTACTATCTTTTCACATACTAAATAATAAGAATTCAAGAATCATTCATTCATCAGCTTCATGATCAATCTCTTCTACATTTGTTAATATTTTTCTTCCATTGATTCACTGCTTGAATACTCAGAATATTTAATTAAGAACAACGTTCATACCTGAGGCTCAAAACTGAGACTTATCGTTAATTGGAGGAGTGACTCCACCCACTACACCACATCTTTTGGTTGTGCTCTTGTTGATTTTTTCTTTATTAAGACAATTTTAGGAGTTCTTTCAATGGATAGTCACCCATGATTTCAGAATTATTCTCAAATATCCTTTTTGTTTCATTTAGGATATCTCCCAATTATCCTTATTATTTTTGTTTTATGTCAATTATTTCATTTTGGGATGACCAATAATACTTGTACAGTTTATAAAAAATCAACGGATAATTTACCTATCTCAGCCCATTTTACTCTTAGCATTAAATATGATTCATTTTCTAATGGATTATTAAATTTATTATATTCAAATAATAATATAGTAAAATTACCCCTGTCATTTACTACTTCTTAATCCCTGTTCAAATAAAAAAGTGGACAAGTAATGATAAACGGAGCGAGTACGTAACACCTCAACAACCTTCTCTCTCCTAGTTGGTATGTCATGCCATTAATTATGTTTTAAATAAATTAATAGATTTATTTAACTTATCAAACTTATTTATTACACATGACATAAAAATTAATTTAAGTACACTAAAGACTTAAATTATTTTATTTGATATATACCTTCAAAATGGAAAATTTGTTTTCTTCATTCACTGCTTAATTATATTTTAAAACTCTAGCATTTATACGAATGGATACTCATTTAATATTTTTTAAATTATGTATTTTATATAATAAAGATTCTTAAAATGTAAAAAAAATTAAGATAATGTATTTATGATTTTAAACGTTAAGTTTGTCATTTATATGAGAGCAAAAGAATAAATCCACATTTTTGACAGAATGAAAAAATTGTTTAATCTGGAAATTTGGATTTAATAAAACTACATGGAACCTTTTAATACCAGTGTTTCTTTTATATGAAGTTTAGTATATGCTAAAGAATCTTCACAACCAAACTTCATACCAAACGTTTTATCAAATCTGTCTAACGAAACGAGTCCTATGATTTAAGTTATATTGATAGTATACAAATATTTGTACTCTATCAGGTATTACCTATTATGATATATGTCATTTACTTTTTATATATGGTTAGTAATGTTGGGTTATTAAGAGGTGTGAATGAAAAATGAAAAAATGGTGTTTTTTTTAAAAGACACTAAGAGAAAGGATGCAATTTGAATAGGTACCTTTTCGGATTGAAGGTAATGACCTTTCCAATGGGTTGTGACTTTTTGAAGAGTTGCACCTTTCTGAAGAGTTGCACCTTTATGAAGGGGTGCACCTTTTTGAACCATTGCTTCTCTTCATGAAGCTACACCTTGATGGCTATAAATACCTGAATTTTTTCTTAGGTAAAAATAATTCTTTTAGAGTTCAAAATATTTTCCTTCTTAAAAACTCTCTTATTATCATCAAACTGTTGAGTACGTTCGATGTTTTTGAAAGTTTGAGGTACCGCTACTTTCAGAAAGTGAACCAATTTATCCTGGGAGGAAAGATTTCATAACCTCGGATACTTGAGGGAAATAAATTCCTTAAGGACACACCGTGAAGTCGGTGAACTTGGTTCTTAAATTTGTGCTTCATCTTCATTTCTTAATAGTTGATAAACACTTCATTTGATTATTCATTTGAACATGTGTTTGAAGATGTTGAACTTCATTGTACTTCTTGACAATTTATTCTTGAACTTCGTTTGAAGTTTGTACAAAAAACATATAGATTTTGTACCCGCCGGAACAACAATCTTAAGGAATTTATTAAAAAAAATGCTTATTTGGTAATTTTTTTCATCATTTATAAATAAAATATTTTTATAATCTGTATTGTTTGGTTTCTAGAGATTAAAGATTATTGCTTTCTACTCTGTGTGAACTTAACAAGTGATTTGAAGACATAAAAACTTCATGACAAGTTAAAGGTCACTCGGTTAATGATTAGAAGAACATAAAAACTTTATCGTTAAACTAGAAATAAGTGGTGTTTAAAGTTGTTACAACATTATAATTAATATTTTGATATACTAAGTTGATTTTCTTTTTGTGACTGAAAAATGACTACTGATGGTCATGCAACTGATGGTGTGACAAGTGTAGCAGCAACAAATGTTGCTACAACAAGTCGCACAAGTGCTACGCCTACAATGACACCTGTGGAGAAATCCAAAAAAAATTCGGGTGTAAATTTTAAACGTTGGCAGCAGAAAATATTTTTCTATTTGTCAACTTTATGTCTTCAAAAGTTCATATCTTAATATTCTCCAGAATTGACCGAAGAAACATCGGACAAGAAGCGGTTTGTTGTAATGGAGGCATGAAAATATTCCGATTTCTTATGCAAGAATTATATCCTAAGTGGCCTCCAAGACGATATGTACAATGTCTACAGTGGAATGAAGACTTCAAATGAGTTGTGGAATACGTTGGAACGAAAGTATATAACTGACGATGCAAGAACTAAAAAGTTCTTTGTTGCAAAGTTTCATGACTAAGATTGATGATAAAACTGTCGTCTCTCAAGTACAAGAACTGTAAGTAATCATTCATGATCTCCTATCAGAAGGTATGAATATAGTAAATACCTTATTTGAACATGTTAAATGTGTTCTTGATAATCACATGACTTTTGTTGTAGGTTTGATTGTGAATGAGGCCTTCCAAGTGGCATCCATAATAGAGAAGTTGTCACCCTTGTGGAAGGATTTTAAAAATTACTTGAAACATAAAAGAAAGAAGATGTCAGTCAAAGACCTCATTATGAGGTTGCGCATTGAGGAAGACAAAAACGTTACTGAGAAAAGGTCGAAAGGAAACTCTGGAATTAGCGGAGCAAATTTTGTAGAGGATGACCGTAACAACTCAAAGAAACGGAAAAGAGCTGGACAACAAAGCAATCAGCCAAAGAAGAAATTCAAGGAGAAGTGCTTTAGTTATGGAAAGTCTAGCCATAAATTAGTAGATTGTCGTGCCCCAAAGAAGGACAAAAAGAAGGATCAAGCCAACACGGTGAATTAAAAAATAAAATGGATGATCTATGTTTCATGCTTTCAGAATGTAACTTGATGGGAAATCCTAGAGATTAGTGGATAGATTCCGACTCCACACGCTATGTCTGTTCCAACAAAGAGTTGTTTTCTTCATATGCTCTGGCTCAAGATGAGGAGAATATCTATATGACAAACTTCGCAACAACAAATGTTGAAGGGACGGGAAAAATCTACTTGAAAATAACGTCAGACAAAGTTTTGACTCTTAACAATGTTCTTTATGTACCAGAGTTGAGAAAGAACTTGATTTTCTTATCACTTTTGATCAAAAATGGATTCAAATGTGTATTTGTTTCAGACAAGGTTGTAATTAGTAAAGGAAAAGTGTATGTAGGAAAAGGATACCTCACCGAGGGCCTATTTAAGATGATTGTAATGATAGTTGAAATCAATAAAAGTTTTATTTCTTCTTACGTGATTGAGTCTAATGAATTGTGGTATGAACGATCAGTACATGTCAATTACAAAACTTTGCAAAAATTGATTAACTTAAAAGTTTTGTCAAACTTTGAGTGCAATAAATTAAACTGCCAAACGTGTGTGGAATCAAAGTATGCTAAGCATCTTTATAAGTTCGTTGAAAGGAATTTCAATCCCTTAGACTTAATCTACACAGACACTTGTGATATGAAGTCAACACCAACTCGTGATGGAAAAAAATATTTTATAACTTTTATTGACGATTGCACTAGACACTGTTATGTCTATTTACTAAATAATAAGGATGAAGCAATAGATGCATTTAGGAAATATAAAAGAGATGTTGAAAATCATTTAGAGAAAAAAATCAAAACAATAAAAAGTGATAGGGGTGGAGAATATGAATCTCATTTTGGGAAAATATGTGTAGAGAATAGAATTTTTCATCAAACTAGTGCCTCGTATTCATATCAATCTAATGGAATAGTGGAAAAGAAGAACCAAACCTAAAAGGAAATGATGAATATCTTACTTATAATTTTAGGTTTACCGCAAAACTTGTGGGGGGAAGCTATCCTAACATCTAACCGAATACTCAATAGTGTGACCGATACTAAGACACTATTAATTGCACATGAATAATGAAAAGGAAGGAAACCCAACTTGAAATATTTCAAAGTGTAGAGGTGTCTAAGAAAATTCCAAATTCCTATGCCTAAAAGGGTGAAAATAGAACCTAAAACTGTGGACTGTGTGTTCATTGAATATGCTAAAAGCAGTAAAGCATGTCAGTTTTTGGTTCTTAAATCAAAACATATAGATATCAATGAAAATACGATAATTGAATCAGGTAATGCTGAATTTTTTGAACAAATTTATCCGTATAAAACTAGACATGAATAATATAGTGGAGGGTCTAAACGGCCTCGAGATGAACCAAGAGAGAATGTACATAATGATGAGAATCCAAGGCATAGTACACGTCAAAGAATGTCAACTTATTTTGGATCAAATTTTGTAATATTTCTCCTAGAAAATTAGCCTCAAACATTTAAAGAAGCGATGTCGTCTTCGGACTCATCCTTTTGAAAAGAGGCAGTCAATAATGAGATTGATTCAATCCTGAGCAACCATATTAGGGAGTTGGTTGATCTTCCTTCAAGAAATAAAACTTTAGGTTCTAAGTGGATCTTAAAAAGGAAAATAAAAGAAGTTGGTACTATTGACAAATACAAGGCAAGACTTGTAATAAAAGTATTCAAATAAAAGGAAGCCATTGATTATTTTGATACACACCCACCTGTAACAAGGATAACATCAATTTAGATGTTAATTACCTTGGCGGCAGTATATGGTCTTGAAATCAATCAAATAGATGTGGAAAAAAAAATTTCTAAATGGAGATTTACAGGATGAAATTTACATGGAACAACTCGAGGGTTTTGTGATTTACATGGAACAACTCGAGGGTTTTGTGGTTTCTAGTAAATAAAAAAGGTTTGTAAACTTGTTAAGTCACTTTATAGGCTAAAACAAGCACCCAAATAATGGCATGCTAAGTTTGACCAAACCATGTTGGTAAACAAATATGATAAATGTATTTAAATTAAAGACACTCCAAATCACAAGGTCATTGTTTGTTTATATGTGGATGATATGTTAATCATCAGTAGAGACATTTCTGATATAAATGCTATGAAATGAGTGCTTAAGATCAAGTTTGATATGAAAAATCTTAGATTGCAGATGTGATTTTAGGAATAAGAATCCATAAAACTCCACAGGGGTTGGTGTTGTCACAGTCTCATTATAATAAAAAGGTACTTGACAAATTTAAGTATTTAAATTTTGGTATTGCCAAGACTCCTTTAGATGTGAGCTTTAAACTCCAAAGGAATGAAGGTGAAAGTGACTCACAGTTGGATTGTACAAAAGTGTTAGGAAGTTGGATATATATCATGAATTGTACGCGACCAGATATAGCATGTGCTATTAGTAAATTGAGTCGGTATATGAGTAATCCTAATCAAACTTATTTGATGGCAATGAAAAGAGTTTTGGGATATGTAAAATATACTCATGACTATATTTTGCATTATAACAAATATCCAGCGGTAATTGAAGATAATGATGCAAATTGTATCATCAGATCGAATGAAGTAAAATCCACGAACGAATATTGTATTTACTTTAGGTGGAGGAGTAGTCTCTTGAAAATCATCCAAATAGACATGTATTTCTTGCTCTACAATGGAATCTAGATTTATCACGTTAGATAAAGCTGGTGAAGAAGTTGAATGACTTTGAAAATTTTTGAAAGATATTCTTATCGGACCAAACCTTTGGCACTAGTATATATACACTATGATAGTTAAGCAGCGATAGGTAGGGCAGGGATCATGATGTACAATGGTAAATCTCCTCATATAAAATAGAGACATAATACAATTAGAGAACTACTCTCTAGTGAAATTATCACTATTGACTATGTGAAGTCAAAGGATAATATATCGAATTTAATTACAAAAGGCCTATCTAGAGAGGGAGTTAAGAGATCATCTAAGAGAATAGGTTTACAGCCTAGGACAAGTCAGCATAATGGTAACTCTACCTAGCAGACTGGAGTTTCCAAGAGCTAGGTTCAAGGAGATCAAACAAAGTTGTGAATGACGGTTCAAAATTATCAATATACTCAACCTATTCTCATGATGTAGACAATGTTTAGGAAACAAGGATAAGGCTTATGGTGTGAAGCTTTTTAATGGTTATCTAAATTTGGAAGATTTGATCAAATAGTTTAATCTATAAGATTGAACGTTTAGAAATCACTTATATAAGGGTGAAGTAGAAGACGCTTCAAGGAGAATGTTAGTAAAGGTCTATTCTCTACGCTCTCATAAAATTAGGACGTGTTCATAGCTGAAACGAATAAAACCATGAAAACCATAAACGGTAAAAGGATGGTTGTGTGACATGTGTTGTATAGGTGTACATTAAAGTTTGACGGTTTAAGGATATCAAATCTGTTGAAGGATTGAGTGCATCCGATGCATGCTTACTATGAAAAGTTCAAAGGAAAACCCACTTATCCACATGCAATCAGTCTTTGCTTGTTGATCACGTACTTTTCCATAAATTTTTGATAAGATAGTCATTCTCCATTCATGTGGTGGATTGTTGGGTTATTAAGAGGTATGAATGAAAAATGAAAAGGTGGTGTTTATTTTCTGAAAAGACACTAAGAGAAAAGATGCAATTTGAATAGGCACCTTTTCGGATTGAATGGTTATGAATTTTTCAATGGGTTGTGATTTTCAGAAGAGTTGCACCTTTATGAAGGGGTGTACCTTTTTGAACCATTGCTTGTCTTCATGAAGCAACACCTTAATGGTTATCAATACCTGGATATTTTTTTCAGGTAAAGATAATTTTTTTAGAGTTGAAAACATTCTTCTTCTTCTTAAAAACTCTCTTGTGATCATCAAAATATTGAGCGCGTTCAAAGTTTTTGAAAGTTTGAGTTACCGTTACTTTTAGAAAGTGACCATTTTATCCTTGGAGAAAAGATTTCATAACCTCGGGTAATTGAGGAGAATGAATTTCTAAAGGACACACCGCGAAGTGGTGGACTTGATTCTTAAATTTCTTCTTCTTATTCTTTTCTTAATAATTGATAAACACTTCATTCGATTATTCATTTGAACTTGTGTTTGAAGATATTGAACTTCATTGTAGTTCTTGAAAATTTATTCTTGAACTTAGTTTGAAATTTGTATAAAAAATATACAAATTTTGTACCTGCCAGAACAACAAGTAATTAATGGTTATCACAGACATTTACATGAATTACATCGTAGGTGATAAAGATTGTGTAGCATATTTTAGACGATAAGTGCATATACTACCTGCTATTGTAGTGTATATTTACCATTACTTCGGTCATTTAGTTTATGGACAAGGTAAACATAATTTATAATATTGAACCTTTAATACAAAAATTAAATAATGACTGAAATATATATACTTTGCTTGGTATATGTTGGTTGTTTGGACTAAATATAAGATATATAAACTATAATCTTTTATTTAACCTTGGTTTCAAAGGATTTTAGGAAAAAAAGGTTACTCAAAAAGACATCTTTGTAGTGTTGTTATATTATTCCGGAATTAATAATACGAAATTGTTATTTCACATTAAAAAGTACAATATAAAGATATATCACTAGTATATATAAATAACTTTTAATTTTATTTTTTTTATATCAAAGCAACTTAACCAACCACGGTAAAATAATTTAGTTTATTCTTATCGTTTTATGAAAAGTTGAGTAGGTGCAGCATGTGGTATTTCACAAGGAAGATATAAGATGCATTCCCTGTCAATACTTTCTTAGTTGAGTCAATCCTGTAAGATTGGCTAGTGTTACATTTTCATGCTGAGGATTAAAAAAAAGGAAAAGGATATTGTATAGCTAATTTCAAAACAAATTCATACTGAGCATTAAAAAAAGGGGAAAAGGATATTGTATAGCTAATTTCAAAACAACTAACCAAAGTTTACATAATGGACAATAAATTGCCACTCGAGATATTTATTTTTAATTTATAGTCATTGGGACAACCTTTCCTCATCTCCTACGACATATTTTTTTTCAATTTATAGCCATTAGGATAACCTTTCCTCGTCTCCTACGACATCTGGCCTTGCCTCACTATACCCCCTGCCCTTTCATTGCTTTTTATTAATTTCATCATTTAGTTTTTTAGATACTTCAAATGCTTACTTTTAATTCAAGACTTTATTATCTTTATTTTTAATTAGTTTAGGATACGTGCGTTATAAGTGTGTTTTTCGTCAGTACAAAAACTTGCATACAAAAAGAATAAAGAATGTTTTACTATGTTGGAATTGAAATTGGAATATATGTAGCATAATATTCATGATTTAAATGGTAAAATTGTGTATTCTTCTAATTTGAGTGTATGTGTAGCACTTATGTCCGTCAATTAATTAGCACCTTTCTTATAAAAATAAACGTGCATCTCTTGAAATTTCAGAAACAAAACAAATCATAAATTATATATGAACAAACAATTTAAGAATATATTGAAAGGAAAAACCTAAAACTTACGAAGAGAGATTACTGAGACAAATCAAACTTATATTTTTATCAATCTTAAATCAAGACACAAATAGTATAGAACATGAAAAAATTAGTCAATCATGTTTGATTCGAAATCAAAGCATTACTTAATTTTTAAATTTTGAAAAAAAAATAATGCTAAAAAGAATAATACCTTTTGAAAAATTTTATTTCAGCCAAATTTACTTTTGACATACCGTTCACATGTGAAATTATTCACATAATATAAAGGAGTCCCCTTTACGTATATGACCCGACCCTGGATCTTGTCGTAATGGGCATTTCAAGTCCAACTAGGGCTGGGGACCGCCCCTTGTTTTCCAAACCAACCACCTATATCCAACCTTAGATGAACTGAATTTCGAACATATAAAAAGATAGCGTTCGTATTGTTCTAATTAAGACTCTGGGATAGGGTCACAACCATGACCGACCTAACTGAGTCCAACCGTACCACACTAACCACCCAACCATACCAAACCAAATCATAGGCCATAACCAAATAAGTTAGACAAAATTTAATATAATTAATTCTAAAAATGCAGTATGACAGAACAATGAAAAATCATGTCTGAAGATGCCAACCACAATATCAATACTAATTCTAAGGCTGACACCTCTACCGATCCCACCCATACCAACCCCCAGAAGTAACACAAATTCTCTATCCAAATGAGTAAACAAATTCGGTTGGGATATGCCCCCAACCATGGCCAAAACCCATATCCAAAATAACGAAAAAGTGTCTAAAGAAATCCATAACATGAAATCATGCCTTCCAAAAGGGATGGAAGGTCACCACTTCAGTCCAAATGCTGATACCAAATCCGCATGATAAACAAGAGGAGTAGAATAGCTGATTCCTGCATAGTGTGGGTATACATCTGCCAATAGACAAGGTTAGTGAGCGACCACTAGCATGAATCTCAGGATAAGAATAAAATAATGCCAGTTATAAAACCAAGTAAAACCATCCATAATGCATACAACTATACATATATAAGTGCTGAAAAAGGAAACTGAGTTTAGCATGCATCTAAAATCCTTTATACCTAGGCTGTGTAGCTTGGCCGTCCTAAATTACCCACGGGCTATATGGGTTTAGCTCCTCCTGCTGAAAGCCCCCCAGTGTGTGTAGCCACACGACCAGCGAATATTCCATGGGATGACTAGTAAATCCCCAATTTAAAATGTGACACACGCATATGGTCATCAAGAACCCTCATATCGACAAATAGGAGTTTTTGGTTTTGGTCTCCCCGGGATCGCCACCTTGCACGGCTTAGCTACACACCCTGTCATTAATGACCAATTAAAACCATGTCCAAACAATTCATTTACCATTTATTAACCAAGATCAATATTAGTGGTATTGTCATACCACCCCTAACTTGCAAGTAATATCCATAGCCAAACTATTTAGGTTAATGGGATCTTAGGTGCCCTTCCAATTACCATATTAAATCAACTTGGGAAACTTCCATGTTCTCCACAAGAATAACCATTTAGCCTTTATCCTTTTCAAACTATTTAAGCTATGTATAAATCCTTTATCAAGTTTAAAACATGCAAGAGTTTCCATTAAAAGAAGTTAATGCAATGAACAGATCTTTATAATCATTTTATCAAATACCTTAGGGGCATAATATAACCAAAACTAATTTTAAAGACCATTAAACCATTACCATGCAATCCAATTATCCAAATCTACCATTGATGCATACAAAAGCATAAGTAAAACCATAGGAAACAATAACCAAGCATTCAATATCAAAACCCCCAAATAATTGTTGAGAACCATAATCATGAAATCGTAAGACCATGAAATCAATCATATAAACCATACCTTTAGTTGAAATTACAATGAGGCAAGAGAATCATGCCTTATACCAAAGAAATTATGGAAATAAATCACCAAGACAATCCCCAAAGTAATGTACAAGATGAAACCCTATCCTTCTTGCCCCAAAAGCTCTCAAGAGAATTATAGAGTGTTTTAGAATAGTTTCTAAGTGTTAATGAATAGAATAATAAGGTAAACAGCCTCTAAAATGTATTAGAAGTCGTAGGTCCTAGTTAGGGTAATTAGAAAAATATCTAGAATACCCCCACTTAAATCCCTTAAAAACCCATCACGGGGATACGACTGACCCATACGAGTCGTACCCTTCTATAAGATTGGTATCTACCACTCGTATGTAAGCCTCAACCCTTGGATCAAACTCTGTTCAGTATATGAATCTTCCAACCAAGTTGTAACCACAACATACGATCCGTATCCATAACCTGTATTCCTAGTAGAATGAAATACCAAGAGGATCAAACACTAGCCACCATACGAGTTCCTGATACAACTCGTACCAAGCCCTACGACTTATACCCCTAAGTCGTACCTATTTTAATGCCCAAAACCATCCCACCAACTAATACTATTTAGCATACGATAGGACCATACCACTCGCACCCTAATCTACGGCCGGTACCCATGAGTTGTATTGGGTTCAGAGAATAGAATTCCAGGGAATTTTCTAAGGGTCAAAACCCAGGATATTTTAGTCTCCCCTACTAGGAACATTCGTCCCTGAATGAAGGACAAGTTAGGGGTAACCACGTAAAAGTTATTTGCATTATCAAACATTCTTTTAACAAATTTGAAAACAAAAAGGGAAAGATGTTAATCTTTCCTTTAAAAACTTATAAAATGAAGATGTGTTCAAGACACATACCTTCCACATGAATCCTAGGAGCAGAAAAAAATGCAAATACTTGGACTTCATGTCCTCTTCTACTTCCCAAGTAGTTTCTTTCACTTTATGGTTTCATTATAGAACCTTAACCGAAGCCACATCCTTGGTCTGGAACTGATGAACTTGCCAATCTAATATCTCAACTGAGACCTCTTCATAAGACAGAGAATACGAAATATCCAATCCTTCCAAAGGAACAACTAAAGAAATATCACCAAGACACTTCCTCAACATAGAAACATGAAAGACCATATGAACCAAACTTAAGCTAGATGACAACTCTAACCATAAGCAACATTGCCAACTCTTCGAAAAACCACATAAGGACCAATGAACCGAGGACTGAGCTTCCCCTTTTTTCCAAACCACACCACTCCTTTTATGAAAGATACCTTGAGAAACAACCTACACCCATCCTAAAACTCCAAGTCTCTACACCTTACATCCACATAGGACTTTTGGCAACTTTAGGCAGCTTTATGACTATCCCGAATCACTTTGACCTTCTCCAGCGCTTGATAGACTAAATCCAGACTAAACATGTCTGCCTTCCTAATCTCAAACCACCCAATAGGAGACCTATACCTCCTACCATACAACACCTCTAAAGGAGCCATACTAATACTTGAATAATAGCTATTATTGTAAGCAAACTCTACCAAAGGTAGATGCTCAACTCAATTGCGACCATAGTCAATCACGCAGGCCTTATGCATATCCTCCATTGTCTGAATAGTTCTCTCCACTTGCCCACCGATTGTGGATGAAAAACGTACTCACTGGAAAGACCGCCAGAAATGAGATATAAACTGCATACCACGATTAGAGATAATCAAAACAAGTACCTTTTGTAGCTTCACAATCTCCTGAAGATACAACCTCATATAGTCCTCCACGTAAAAGGTAGTCTGCATTGTCAAGAAATATACAGACTTTGTCATTCTATCCACGATGACCCAAATTGAATCATATTGATTCCGAGACCGAGGAAGACCGGTGATGAAGTCCATATTTATTACTTCTAAATTCTATTCTGGTAAATCAATTTCTTGATACAACCCTCCTAGCCTCATGTGTTTAACCTTACCATATTGACATACCATACATTGGACCACAAAATCAACCATATCTCTTTTAATTCCATTCCACTAATAGATTTCCTTGAGATCATGATACATCTTAGTTAAGCTTGGATAAACAACATAGCGCAACTCATGTGCCTTAGCCAAAATATTTTGCCACACACCATCGACATCAGGAACACACAACCTTCTTTGGTACCATAAAGTACCATCACCACTGATCTCAAAGACCATTATCTTTTTCCCACCAACATCACCCTTGATTCTCATCAAGACAGGATCCAGCAATTTCTTTTCCTTAATCTCCACACCAAGAGATGATCGAACCACTTCTTGCACCACTATACCACTATCCTTAGAGTCCAAAAGGCAAACTCCAAGATTAGCCAAATGGAGAATATCCTTTACTAATTCCCACTTTCATCCTTCCATATGAGACAAACTCTCCATGGATAACCTTCTAAGAGCATAAATAACCATATAGCCTTACCTAGGTGGTAGTGAAGACTTATATCATAATCCTTGAGAAGCTTAAGCCACCTTCTCTGCATGATATTATGCTCTTTCTGAGTGAATACGTACTGAAGACTCTTGTGATCAGAAAAGAGATCCATGTGAATACCATACAAATAATGCCTCTATATTTTCAATGCAAATACAACCACCAACAACTCCAAATCATGAGTAGGATAATTTCACTTATGTGCCTTCAACTACCTAGAAGTATAAGCAATCACCTTCCCATGCTGTAATAAAATAATACCAAGCCTTACCCAAGATGCATCATAATAAACCACAAATTCATTATTGCCTTCCGACAAAGCCAGGATTAGAGCCAAAGTCAACTTATTCTCCAAATTTTCAAAACTTTCTTCACAAGTATCTGACAAAGAAAATTTAACTTTCTTCTAAGTCAACTTAGTCAAAGGAGCAACTATTGAATAAAATCCTTTCACAAACCGCCTATAATACTCGGCTAAATCCAAGAAGCTCCAAATATTAGACGAATTCGTAGGACTAGGCAACCTCTTCACCATAATAACCTTCTACGGATCCATAATGATCCCTTCACTAGAAATAATATGGCCCAAGAAGGTCACAGCATTCAACCAAAACTCATACTTAGAGAACTTGGCATACAAATGTTGTTCCTTTAAGGTCTGTAACACCACATGGAGGTGATTAGTACGATCCACCTCACTCTTTAATAAACCAAAATGACATCAATAAACACAATGACGAAGAGATCCAAATACTGCCTGAATACCCTCTTCACCAAGTCCATAAATAATGTCGGAGTGTTAGTCAATCCAAATGACATCAGCAAGAACTCAAAATGCCTATATCAAGTAGAAAAAGCCATCTTAGAGATATACCTCTCTAATCTTATGCTGATGGTACCCAAACCGAAGATATATCTTAGAGAAGAACTTGGCACCTCGCAACCAGTCAAATAAATCATCTTTTTGTTCTTGACTGTCACCTTATTTAAATTCCTACAGTTAATATGCATCTGAAGGGAACCATCCTTCTTGCTCACAAACAACACCGGTGCACCCCATGGAGAAACACTAGGATGAATAAACCCTTTATCCAAAAGATCCTTAAGTTGGTCCTTGAGTTCCCTCAACTCAGCCGAAGCCATTCTATACAAAGGAATAGAAATTAGACGAGTGCCAAAAGCAAATTAATACAAAACTCTATTTCCCTATCCAAAGGAACACCAAGAAGATCATTTGAAAAGACTTCTGGAAACTTATTAACCACAAGATCGAAGACAAAGAAGGACCTTCCGAGTTAAAATCTTTAACCCAGAGCAAGTGATAAATACAACCCTTGGAAATTAACCTCCGGGCTCTAAGATAAGAAATAAATGTCCCCCTAGGAGATATGGAACTACCTTCCTATTTTATAATCGGTTCACTAGGAAACTTAAAGATAACCCAACAAATTCGATAATCTAAGATGCATAACAAGAACGCAACCAATCCATACCTAGAATTACATCAAAATCTACTATATCCAACTCAAAAAGATTTGCCAAGGTCTCTTTTCTACCAATAAATAGAACATATAGACTCTCTTAGTAATAATCGAGTCACCTACTGGATAAAAACAAAAAAAGGATCCGAGATAACTTTTAGATCAAAACCAAAAAACAGCCACATATAGAGTCGCATAAGAAAGAGTTGACCCCGAATCAAGCAAATAATATACCTCACAAGAGAAAAACTGTAATACACCCATAACGACATCAGGTGATACCTCAATTCCTGTCGGGACACCAAAGCATACAACCTATTCTGATCAACACTAGAACTAGGAGCAGTAAAAGAAGTAGATGCCACCTCATCAGGTGCAGGAACAGAAGATAAAGCCAGAGGAATCTTATTCATCCCCGTAACAACCTTATTGATTGGATAATCCCTGAGCCGATGGCCTATCTAGCCATAATTAAAACATTTGTCCTTGCTTTCCTCACAATTGAACCAGAAAAATATGCAGCCTGTGCTTGAGAATTGTTACTACCTTGATAATGCCTGTCTCCCAACTAGTTAGAAGAACCAGTAAAAAAGGAGCCAGAACTCCCCCACTTCTTTTCTGGCACTTGCTACCATCTCTACCACCCTGAGACTGATCACCTCCCTGATAAAAAATATGCTCCTCTTTTCCTGCCAATCCCTAATCTCTGCCTACTTTCTCTTCTCATCCTCAACCTGTTGCATATAAATATTAAACCTCGAGATGTCCATATCTTTAATCTGTAAGGCAATCTTGCTCTCCAGAATCAAATCCCTATTCAACCCAGAAGCAAACTTCCTCATTTTTGACCTCATATCAGCTACCAAATCAGGAGCATACCTTGATAGCTAATGAAATTTTAAAGCATATTTCTTTACTAATATCCTTTTGGCCTGAGGTTCCTAAACTCTTCAATCTTAGCTCCCCTCAAATCTTGAGAAAAGAGCCAATCCAAAAAAGGCATTAAAAAGGCCTCCTACAACCCTTTCTCTTCCATATCACCTCCATCTCTATCCCACTCCTCATACCACTGATAAGCAATATCTTTGAGTTGATAAGTTGCAAAGTTAACCCCCTCTACATTAGTAGCTTGCGTTACTCGAAAGATCTTTTCTATCTCATCCAAGAAGCCATGTGGATCTTTTTCCACCTTAACCCTAGTAAAAGTTGGAGGAACCATCTTCATAAATTGACCAACCCTTATGGCCTCAGTAGACAAAGCACCAGTCATACCTTGCTCAGCTAAGCAGCAACCAATTAGGTAATAACATAAATTGACTAATGAAATTTTGTATTTGTCATGTTACCCCGAGGACCTGAGGAGAACTAGCCAGAATAGAAGGAACTCCAGCACCATAAAAAATAGGACTATGAGATTGAAGATGTATTCCAGACATAGGACTACTCCTTCAGAATTATCACCAGATGGAATGGAAGAATTTTCTTGTGTTCTAGATCTAGGAGGCATGAACTTAAAGACGAATAAACAAGGATTAGAGGATATTCCAGGATTGCAAACTCAAACTTAAAGATAGAATACCAAGAAAGTAAAACATTGCTAAATATCTTACACCTCTCTCTTATGAGTGTGGTGCACTTCACTCCCCTAAAAAAGACTCTACTTGTCATGGATTTGTAGACTCCCAAGTGACCATGAACCTAGGCTCTGAAACCAACTTGACATGACCCAACCCTAAACCTTGTCGTAATGGGTATCACAAGTCCAACCAGGATAGAGGGCCACCCCTTGTTATCCAACCTAACCACCTATATCTATCTTTAGATGGACTAAATTTTACATATAACAAGATAGTGTTATTGTTCTCATTAAGACTCTAGGATAGGGTCACAATCGTGACCAACCCAATCGAGTCCAACCATACCACACCAACCACCTAACCATACCAATCCAAACCATAGGCCATAACTAAATAAGTTAGAAAAAATTTAATATAATTAATCCTAAAATATAATATGATAGAACAATGAGAAATAATGTCTGATGAGCCAGCCTTAATATCAATACATATACTAAGGCTTATAGCTCTACTGATCCCACCCATACCAACCCCAGAAGTACCACAAAGCCTCTATCCAAAAAGTAAGCTAATCCAATTGGGACATGCCACCAATCATCGCCAAAAAAAATATCCAAAACAAAGAAAAAGTGTATAAGAAATCCAAAACATGAAATAATGCCTTCTGAAAGAGATGAAAGCTCACCACTTTAGTCCAAAAGCTGATATTGAATCCATGTGCTAAACAGGAGGAGTAGAATATCCGGTTCCTGTATAGCATGTGTATACAACCACCAGTAGATGAGGTTAGTTAGTGACCGCTAGCATGAATCTCAAGTTAAGGATAAAATAACGGCAGTTATAAAACCAAGTAAAACCATCCATAATGCATACAAACATACATATATAAGTGTCAGGAAAGGGAACCAGGTTTAGCATGTATCTAAAAACCTTTATACCTAGGTTGTGTATCTTGGCCGTCCTAAACCAACCACGTGCTATATGGGTTCAACTGCCCCTACAAAAAGGTCCCCAGTGCGTATAGCCACACTACCAAGGAATATCCCATGGGATGACTAGTATATTCCCCGATATAAAATATGACACACGCACACGGTCATAAGACCCTTCATATCGGCAATTACAAGTTTTTGGTTTTGGTCCCCCCGAGACCACCTCCTTCTATGGCTTGGATACATATTTCGCCATTAATGCCTAATTAAAATCATTTCCAAATAATTAATTTACCATTTATTAACCAAGAACAATATTAGTGGTATCATGATATCATCCCTTACTTGCAAGTAATAACCATAACAAAATTATTTAGGTTAAGGGGACCATTGGTGCCTTTCCAATTACCATATCAAATCTACTTGGGAGAATTATATGTTCTCCACAATCATATCATTTATCCTTTAACCTTTTCAAACCATTTAAACCATGTATAAATCCTTTATCAAGTTTAAAACATGCAAGATTTCCATTAAAAGAAGTCAATGCAATGAACATATCTTTATAAGCATTTTATCAAACACCTTAGGAGCATAATATAACCAAAACCAATTCCAAAGACCATTAAACCATTGTCATACAATCCAATCATACAAATCCATCATTTATGCATACAAAAGAATAAGTTAAATGATAGGAAACCATAAAAAGCATTTAATATCAATACCCCTAAATAATCATTGAAAACCATAATCATGAAATAGTAAAACCATGAAATCAATCATATACACCATGCCTTTAGTTGAAATTACAATGAGGGAAGAGAATCATGCCTTATACCAAAGAATTTAAGGAAGAAAATCCCCAAGACAAGCCCTAAAATAATTTGCAAGATGAAACCTTAGTCTTCTTGCCCTAAAAGCTCTTCAAAGAATTATCGAGTGTTTTGGAATAGTTTTTAAGTATTAATGAATAGAATAATAGGATAAATATCCCCCAAAATGTATTAAAAGTTATGGGTCCTAGTTAGGATAAGTAGAAAAATATCCAGAATACCCTCACTTAAATCCCTTAAAAATCCATCATAGGGATACTACTGACCCATATGAGTCGTACCCTTCTATACGATTGGTACCCACCACTCATATCAAAGCCTCAACCCTTGGATCAAATACTATTGATTATAGAATCATCCAACCAAGTCATAAACATATCATACAATCCATATCCATAACCCGAATCTCTGGCAGAATGAAATACCTGGAGGATCAAACACTGTCCATCATATGAGTCCTTAATACGACTCGTACCAAGTCCTGCGACTCAAACCCTAAGTCTTACCCATTCTAGTGGCCAATACCATCCCACCAACTAACACAGGTTAGTAAACGACAGGACCATACCACTCGTACCCCAACATATCGCTTGTATCATGAGTCGTATTTGGTCCGTAGAACGAAGTTCCAGGGAATTTTCTAAGGGTCAAAACCCAGGATGTTTCAGTATAAGACTAAGCTAAATAGTTGTTATCATAGGCATGTATAAAATAATATCTCTAAATGTTATAGTTAGATAGAAACATACTCACGTCTAAATTATATAAAGTGGTGGTGAATAACAATTCAATATGATTAAGTCTAAACAGAATTAACTAATAGAAATAGTATATTTAATAACCAAATATAAGTTGAGAAACCTAAATTAACTGGGACATAATTCGATACATGAATATTGAAAACTCTAAACCATCTGAGGGTTATTGACATGCATATTTTCCCTGAGTACAAGAGAATTAGTAGGTTTAACAGTTTTCTATTAAAAGATATTCAAGTTTGAAAGAGTGAAACTTTGATGAATCATAATACAGGGTGGTATCACTCTTGCAATATACATATCATATATTTTAGGAATCAATATTTTTAAAATATATTTTGGTCTTATTATTTTATAGTGACCTAAAAATTTGATAAAATATGTGAAATATATGTTTCTGTGTGAAATGACTATTTTACCACTCTCCATAGTTGTATTATGGTATTTCTAGGGTATCAGGTGATTGGCACGATTCCTGATGTATTTTTGTGTCTTTTGTGTGATATTGTGGTTTTTGGTGGCTTTGAGAGCCTTATTTTAGACTTTTGTGGTTATCTTTTAATCTGTATGATAGATGACTGAACAGACTATGCCAGCAGATCTGGAACATCGATTTTAGGATGATAACATATTTGGTCTGGTTTTTTGGCTTTTAATTCTCAATTTATACCTCAATTTGAAAAATTATAATTTTGGATTTTGGGGCTCAAATTTATGAAAATAACATCTTTTCAAAAATGTAATTTCTCTAATGCATTCATAATGTCGAATTTAGTGGAATTACAAAGTTCATTTCCATAAATCAGACTCCAAACGAATGCCGAACACCCCATCAAAGTCTATTTTGGAATTAAAAATCTAGTGCACCAGGTTAACTGGTGCACAAAGGGTAAAACACACTTGGTCAATGTGTTTTATGCCTTAAAGGGTAAAAATGAATTTGGCAAGTGCGATTTATGTCCTTTTTCTTCCAAGTATCTGGTATAGTAAAAGACCCTTTTACTCGTTTTTAGCTCATTTTTCACCTTGCCTCTTGAGAGTTACATCCTAAAATAGTGTGAGAGCTTAAAAGTGAAGCTTGTGGGTGATTGGGAAGCTATATTAATGTCTATTTCTTAATTCTTTTATAGATCTAAGGTGAGATTTCATCCTTTTCTTACTTTAATTGTTGATTTAATTATTCAAAACTCCAAAAATCTTATTTCGTGATTTATTCCCATATTTCACCTTTTTTCACTTAAAGAATATTCTTAATCCTATAATTACTAGTTTTACATCAATTTCATCTTTAAATAACTTTAATTTTTTATTTTAATACGAATTTCAAAGATTTTACTCGATAAAGCTCAAAATGATTTTTATTTGATTTGAACCTAGTTTTTGACATGATTTGACTTGGGGTTTTATCTTTTTATTACTAAAAATAAGGGAAACACATTTTTGTAATAAAGTTTTGATTTTGTCATTCTTTTTTGAAGACCCATTTGGGGGTCTATTGTGACCCCAATCAAAAGTAGGAAATATGGGTATCGTTGATTTTATTTTGATTAATAAGTTCTATATATATAGTTTTAGTTGATTTTGGTATCATTCATGAGAATTAATAATGTGGCTTCAAAGTGTAGCAGATTGACTTAGATATTCGAGGTAGGTTATGGCTTAACTCTTCATACTGGTCTGAGTAGTTAAATTATATACTAAAATATATGTTATCGGTAGAAACTAATATTGAATAATAGATATCTGGGTGTTGTAACCTTGTGGGGACCTATATGTGGTATAATTGTTGACTTTGGGATATTATGTGATATGTGTGACCGTGTAGGGTCTTATGTGATTATAGATAGCCTTATAATCATGCGAATAACTATATCTTGTAGATGAAAAGGTGTTTTGTAGTATAATTTGTGTGTTATGATGTATTCATACTTTTTAGTATATGAGAAAAAGTGAAAACTCATGAATGATTGTAAATAATGAGTGAATATTCGCTCACGTGATTGTGGAAATTGTATCATGTGGTTGGTTGCAAAAAATTTACATCATGTGGTTGGTTGTGGAAATACTCATTGAGATATGGATATATGGGTTATATACGGGTTGACGAACCCCCATGGCTCCTACATCAGGAAGCATTAGCTCTGTAGAAAATATGATATACGGATTGCATATGGGTTGATGAACCTCCATGGATCCTACATAAAAAAGCTTTGGCTCTGTAGGCATATATGGAGATTGTGCGACGGTGTCGTGCATCATCATTATTGTCATCATCATCATTATCACCATCATTATCTTATACATTATATTTGCTTTATTGTGATTGATGTTGTGATTATATTTCTATATTGACTTGTTATATGTCTACTTGCTCTATATCCTTTTATTTATACTTTATTATCCTGTATATATATGATCTTCTATGTTTATAATTGCATGTAATATAATATATACTTGTGCTCAACGTGTTGTGTTGTTGTATTTGTGATATATTAGAACTGTTAGTGCAAGCGGTGTGGGCTACCATTATGAGACATTTTTTGATTGTAGGTGACATGCCATTAGTGTGTATTTTGTGTACTTTATTTTATACTTTGGATAATCCACCTACGATATATGCTGAGTAAAAATGGACCGTACTCACCCCTATTATACCCTTCTAGTGCAGATCCAGGTTAGGGTCTGCCCCACGCTTCTTGATTTAAGTGATATTTTGATCTTTCAAGGTAGTGGTTGATGTTTATGGAATCCAGATGTCTTAGATTACCTTTTTTTTTATAGACTATGTCTTTATTTTCACTTCAGAGATATAGTTTTTCTTGTATTTAGATATCTTATGTATTTCCTTGGATTTGAGTTATTCTAGATACGTTCATATACTGTTGACACCTAGTTTTGGGAGTTATGTTTACATTTGTATATTTCTTACCATATTTATTATACTTGTATGCTTTGAATTTGTTCTAGAAGCCTTACCTTAGGGTTATTATTGTCTTTTTTCCTTTATGTATTAGTTTGGTGATAGGCTTACTTGTCAAAGTTCACTGCGACAAGTGTCATCATGACTCTTTGTATTTTGGGTCGTGACAAATTGGTATCAAAAACAGGTTCACTGGTCTCAATGTTGTAAGAACGGGATGTCTAACCATCTCACAGATTACGTACACGTTTGTATCTATCTTTGAGAGGCTATAGAATGTCTTTAGGAAACTTCCCTTATTTTATTTCTTATCATGCAAAATTTTTGTATACCTTGTGTTCTGAGTTGTGTTTTACTCTTTCTATGTAGATGGTGTTGATAAGGTCTCATGAGGTCATAAATATGAAGCCTACTTTTGGAGAGAGAGTTCAGTTGAGAAGGAGAGCCTCGAGTTATGGGTAGACTCGAGGGAGGGGATTGTCCCATGGTTCATCCCCATCTAGGAGGAGTGCTAGGGGACTCTCCCCTGAGCCTCGTGTTGAGCAGGTTGGAGGTGTGGGTTCTACTCCAGTTCTATAGAGTTTATCTTCCTCAATATTAGAGGGATTGTTGGTGCAGTTATTGACTACTTAGAGGGTTCTCCGTTGGTTATGCCGTTATTTTCCTAGCTCCTAGTATGTATCCTCATACAACACTTACTTCTAGTTTGGGTACACCTCAGACACTGAGTACTATTCTTCCTTCTACACTGACATCTGAGTATGTTGCACAAGGATCAAAAGTCTAACCTTCATCTATGTTACCTCATCAAATAGTATCTCAGCCTGCCTGATTCACCATGCCTCCTCTTATTGCTAGTACAATAATGTCTTTTGATGATCAGAAGAGGTTTGAGATATTTACTTGTTTGGGTCCTCCAAGATTTAATATTGTTGTGGTCGAGAATGCCAACAAGTTCTTGATTGATTATCGGGAGAACTTGCATAACCTGGGTTCTCTCGAGTCACATGGAGTGGCTTATACTACACATCAGTTGATAGATATTGTGAGAAATTAGTGGAGATCTTTTGTCAGTTGTAGGCCTGTTGATGCTCCTGAGTTATTATGGGATTAGTTTGTTAATGCCTTTCTAGAGAGATTTGTGCCTTACAATTTGAGGGATCCAATACGCGATGATTTTAATTGTTTAGAGCAGGGATCCATGACTGTTGTAGAGTATGAGGCACGTTTTCTTGCCTTGTCCAGATATTTTTATGCCAGTATTTTCATAGAGATTGAGAAGATTCAGAAGTTTGTAAAGGTCTTGGATGTCTCCCTTTAGTTGACTGCATCTCAGATACTTGTATTTAGAGTATCTTTTCAAAGCATTGTGGATCATGAAAAGATGCCATAGGGTATTCATAGAGCATCTCAGAGAGGCGCTAAGAAGTTGCACCATTTTGGTAAGTTCATAGGTTAGGCTTCTCGCGGTAGAGGTTTTAAATATTCTTTTGGTCATCAGAGTAAGCCAGTGCAGGAGGCCTTATAATGTTCCGGTGGTGCATTTTCTGGTTCACCAGCATAGGATGGCCACCAGGGAAAGTTTAGAGTTTGTATTTTTATAATGAGACTGGCCTTGTAGCATAGGACTGCCCTCACCATATGATTAGAGCTACTCATATTTTGGTTGTTAGGGGTAGGGGTGCTACCAGAGGTATGAAGGTTAGGGGTAATGGAACTCGTGGGACCACTTAGGCAGTTGGTGGTCATGGATAGTGTTATTCTATACTAGCCAGACCTGAGGCAGAGGCTTTAGATGTTATGATCACAGGTATTTTCCTCATTTATTTTAGACCTAAATTTGTGTCATTTGATATCAGATCAAATTTCTCTTATGTGTATATTTATTTTTCTTCAAGCTTTGATTCTATTAGTGAGTGTCTTGCTATGCCTATTCGTGTATCTATCTCGGTAGGTAATTCTTTAGTGGTGGGTCAGGTGCACCGATCTTGTATTGTAACTTTCTCTGGCTGTGAGACTTGGGTAGATTTACTTGTGTTAGATATGGTTGACTTCAATGTTATTTTGGGAATGGATTGGTTGTCTCCCTATCATGCTATCTTAGCTTATTTTGCTAAGACTGAGACTTTAGTTTCATCAGATGTGCTAAGGATAACTTAGAAAGGTGATCTTCATTCGGCACCTAAGAGGGTTATATCTTATGTTTAGGATTAGGGATTGGTTGAGAGGGGATGTTTATCTTATTTGGCTCATATTCAGGATATTAGTGTTGTTTCACCTCTTTCTCTAGATTTTGTCTGTGTTGTTTGTATGTTTGTGGATGTGTTCCATATGAATTTTCCTGGTATGCCTCCAAATCATGATATTGATTTTCCATTAATGTTAAGCTAGGCACCAAGACCATTTCTATTTTTCCTTATATTGTAGACCCAGCTGAGTTGAAGGAATTGAAGGATCAATTGCAGGAGTTCTTAGATAAGGAATTTATCTGACATAGTATATCTTCTTGGGGTGTACTTATATTGTTTGCGAAGAAGAAGGATTGGTCTATGTATATATGTATTAATTATTGGTAGTTGGAGAAGGTGACGGTTATGAATATGTGTCCTTTTCCTCATATTGATGATTTATTTGATGAGCTTCAGGGTGCTGTGGTGTTTTTAAAGATTGATTTGAGATTTGACTAACACCAATTGAGGATTAGAGCTTAGGATATTCCAAAGACAACTTTTTGGACTCGATATAGTCATTATGAGTTCTTAGTCATGTCTTATGGGTTGACTAATGCCCTACCATATTCATGGAGTTGATAAACTGGGTGTTCCAACTGTATCTTGACTCCTTTGTTATGGTATTGATAGATGATATCTTGGTTAATTATAAGAGTGAGATTGAGTATAAGGAGAATTTGTGGATTGTGCTTCAGAGATTGAGGGATGAGAAGTTGTATGCTTAGTTCTCCAACTATGAGTTCTAGTTGGAGTCTGTTTCTTTATTAGGTCATGTGGTGACCAAGAAAGGTATTGTGGTTGATCTCGCTAAAGTTGCAGCGATTCGTGATTGGGATATACCTACCTCACCCATCGAGATTTGGAGTTTTATTGGTTTGACTTGTTATTATCTGAGTTTTGTTGAGGGTTTTCATCTATTGCAGCTTTATTGACTAAGTTGACTCAAAAAAAGATTTAATTTTAGTGGTCTAAAGCTTGTGAGACAATTTTTCAAAATCTCAAGGATTTGTAGACTTCAGCTCCTATTTTGGCTTTGCCCAAGGAGGGCATGGTTTTTACCGTCTTTTGTGATACTTCAGATATTGGGTTAAGTATTGTGTTAATGCGGGAGGGTGAGGTGATTGTGTTGCATCTCTTTAGTTGAAACCTCGTGAGAGGAACTATCCCACCCATGATTTAGAGTTGTGCGTAGTTGTTTTTCCTTTGAAGTTATGGAGGCACTACTTATATGGAGTCCATTGTGAGATTTTCTCGGATTATCATAGCCTTCAGTACTTCATCACTCAGCGAGATCTTAATATGAGGCAGTGTCATTAGCTTGAGTTGCTTAAGGAGTATAACTTGGCTATTCTCTATCATTAAGGCAAGGCTAATGTGGTTACGAATTCCTTAAGCTGAAATTCTACTAGCATTAGTAGTGTGGTGCATCTTTTGACCAAGGACAGGCCTTTGACGTTAAAGGTTCAGTCTTCAGCTAACAAGATGGTTGGGCTTGATATTTTGACCCCTAGTGTGTTTTGGCATTTGTGGAGGCTAGGTTTTCTTTGATGGAGTAGATTCGAGCTCACTAGTTTGATTGTAATACCCTGAGAACTCTAAACAATAGTGCCACCATGACTCAAGCTCATAAGAAATAAATTATAGTGCTTTGTTTGTTTTCTGATCAAGGGTGATGTGTATTAAGGCCTCAAAGATGTTCTACCGATTAGGTGAATCAAAACATCCCTCACCGATTGAATTCTTGAGAAGGATTTTGGTATAGTCAACTTCAAACGAGCATATCTCTTGTTACACTAAGAAATTTTTAGCTCATGACACACTAACAGATAGATAATTGAATTAGCTTTCCAACAGTACCAATTTCACCCAAATCCAATATCGGAGCAAAAAGTTATGCCTATTTTACTCCAGCGTGTTTGCTTGGAAACTGTGTGACGATATTTTGTGACGACTTGTCACAAGCCTGATGGCTTGTCACAAAATGTCATAACCTTAAGGAGAAAGTCACAAATTCCAACATTTTGTGACGACTTGTCACAAGTCTAACGGCTTGTCACAAAATATCGTCAACCTTAAGCTGAAAGTCATAAATTCCACCCTTTTGTGACGACATTTCGTGACGACTTGTCACAAATGTCATCATCTATTTTTTTCAGCAATTAAAGGGCATTTTTGCAAAGGTATTTTATTTTTTTCCCCATCTTTTATAGGCCCCTATATATATATGAGAATCCCCATCCAAACCCTAATTTCTTCATATTCTCTTCCAATTTTCTTAAGAAAATATATCTAGGGTTTCATTCAAGAACATTCATCTTCCAAAAATCATCCATAAATCTTCAAGATTTCTTCAAGAACCAAGTTCCTCATAGTGTAGGCTTCGAGAATCATTTATTACAAGTGTGGATAGAGTCTCAAGCACTAGAATTCATCCAATTTCAAAGATTTAGGTATGTGGGGGTTTTGAACAAAAGCAATCCTTTCGTTCTTGTGCCCAAAGCTTTGATTTCTATTATGGATTTATATGATTTTGCAAGTGAGTTTATACCCAAATTACTTCATCATGAGACTATGAGAATATAAATTGTTCAAGCTTTGTAATACTTGATTATTTTACTATTCCCAAGTTATGACTTGATATTTAATATTATGAATTTCATATTTCTACCATGACTTGATATTTCAAGTGCTTTCAAGATATGTGTCAAGCTTTAAGCTTCCTTATGACAAATTGGATTATTCAGTATATTGATTCATGAGATTGAGTTGTTACAATGAGTCTTGATATGTCCTCAAAGTTATTGATGTTGCCATGATTTAATGAACTGATACATTTTGATATTGAGAAAGATTAAATTGATTTGAGTCGAGTTAGGAATCCACAAATTGATTATGATTTTCTAAATAAGGAAGAGATTTGATTTGTCTACATGATAGACCCTTGTGATGTTTGTCGTGGATTTCTGTAAGGCCCATAAAAGTTTCCTCGTAGTTTGAGCCGTAGAGCATGTCAGTAAGGTGTGATTCTGGCCCTAAAAGATTGAGAAGTTTCTTCCTAAGTGAGTAACATATTAACCATATAGAATTTCCCTAATTTCTACTTTTTGTCGTGTGGGAAATCTGATAAGCTTTCCATCGATATAAGATTTGCCCTAATCCAAAACTCGGGTAAAAACTTATGGCTAATTTAAGCCTTAGTCATAAAACTGCATCATTTAACTCCCTGGCGCATCGCAGAGAGGGTTGATTTGGTAATTATTAATTTTTAGTGGAACCCCACGATAGTAGGGCGTAGCGGAGGAGTCCTAGGTCCTAACCAGTGGGAAAACAAGATGGCTTTGTGTCGCGGAGCCTGCCAATTTCCCAATTGTCAAATTCCAATGAGCCACCGCGATAAGTGGTGCGTTGCAAAGGCCAATGAAATCGGGTTCTAGTTTAATTTTTCCAGTTTCTCACAGATGTTTAAAAGGGCACTTTGGACCTTTTCCAAGCCTATAAAATCATGAAAAAACTAGATCAAAGCCATTTACAAGCATCTTATGGGGTTTTTCTCAAGTTTTCTCTCAATATAAACCCTAAGTATCCAAAACCTCTTCCAAGAACCTCAGGAATCCACCATGGATTTACTAAAATGAGTCAAGATTCAAGGTTCCCAAGTCAAGGACCTCAAGAACCCTTATTCTAGAGCATGAATAGAGTTCCAAAAGTGAGAGTTCATCAAAATTTTCTAATTCAAGGTATGTGGGGTTTTTGAACAAGGGTAACTCTTTCATCCTTGTGCCCAAAAGGCTATTTACATCATGAAATTCTTGAAATATATGAGTTTTTTTTACATGAATTTAAATTGGGTTTTTCATCCATTATTATTGAATGCATTATACTGATATTTCCCATGAATTAAGAGTCAAATTACATGATTTCTACATGTTTTCTTAAGTATTTATAGCTGGGTATAAACCCCATGATTTTACTCCTTGATAAGATAATATTTGCATTGTCGAGATATTGAAGCATATGGCTATATTGAGATTTTGAGGTAACTTTCTGAAATTCCTAGATTTCTACATGATTTATGAATCTATATGCTATATATTATGCTTTTGATAAGCTTTAAATTGAGATTGAATAATGGATTAGTAAGCCCTATTTGAGACTTGTGAAATTATGAACTCTTGTGCTATGACCACCCATGTTTTGAGTATTTTGAGATGATTGAGAAATGAATTGACCTAATGGTCCTTGAGCTTTGAAATCCACTTCACTATATGAGATTATATATTTGATTATTGGGTTCATGGTGAACCATGTGATTATTGAGTCAGTTGGGGACCTGTCCCAACGGCTCTCTAGATTTTATTTGTAGAGGCTTGTCAGACTAGTGTAAGACTTGTGATATGTCGAGGGTTCGATATTGTGGTTTGTTGAGATTTCTCTATATTGTGGTCTTATGGACCGAGTATCTTTTCCATACTTCCTTTCATATGATATGACTATGCTAGTATTGAGTCCAATTTTATCTTAAATTGAGTGTCATTGGTAAAAACTGTCTCTAAGAGTTAGCTTGGGGTTACTCGTAGCCTTAGGCACCGTGTGACATCCCGGGAGATGATTTTGGGTCGTTACAAACTTGGTATCAGAGCCTGAGATTTCTAAGGAGTCCTAGGGAGTTTGACAAGCCGCGTTGAGTACAATATTGATCATCGGTGTGTAGCACGCCACACCTATGAGCAAGAGGATACGAGACGTTTTAGGAAAAAATTGTTTCTTCTTTCAGATTCTATCGTGCCTACAGTTGTCCCTTTTATCTAATGATTCGTGCTCTTCCATTTTCAAAAAATGCCTCCTCAAAGAGCGACTGTCTGCAAAAACAATAATGAGCAACCTCCACCTGTTGATCCTTTGAATGAGATGGTGTCCCATACTGAGTTTAGGGCGGCCTTTCAGGTGTTAGCCCAAGTGGTCACCGCAAATGTTTGGGCCAATAACTTGGTCCCAATTGCTAACTAGAAGGGTGGTGATGTAACCGCAGCTAGGATTCATGACTTTATGTGGATGAACATGCCTTAGTTCTATGGGTCAAAGATAGATGAAGACCCACAATTGTACTTAGAGGAGGTGAGGAAGATCACAGACGTGATGCATGTTTTAGAAGAAGAAAGTGTTGAGTTGGCGTCCTACAGACTGAAGGACATTGCTTATAATTGGGTTATGTCATGGAAGAAGGGTAGAGATGAGAATGTCGCTCCTATGACTTAGCAAGTTTTCCAAGATTCCTTCTTGGATCAGTTCTTTCCACTTGATATGAGGAAGCCAAAGATTGAGGAGTTTATGAACTTGAGACAGTTCTCCATGACTATTAAGGAGTACTGTTTGAAGTTCAATCAGTTGGCCAAGTACTCTCCTAATTTGATTTCTGAAACCCGGGCTAGTATGAGTAAGTTTGTGACCGGTGTTTCTGGGATAGTACTGAAGGAGTGTAGGGCCGCGATACTGCATAAGGATATGGATCTGGCTAGGTTGATGACACATGCCCAACAGATAGAGGCGGACAATCTTAGAGAAATAGATAGAATAAGAGGTAGAAAGACGACGAGATCTGATCAGCATGAGTTTAGCCGGCCTAGATTCCATGGAGGTAACTGCCCCCAGTTTCAGAGATGTCCATCTATTCCAGTTTCATCTTCAGCTAGTGCTCCTACGCCTAGAGGTAGGATAGAGCAAGGGAGCAGGTATTTCATGTTTAGGCTACAGAACAGAGTTGGTAACAAGTCTCGTTATCCTTCTTCTGCTAAATGTCGTAGGAATCACCTTGAGGAGTGTTTCAGAGATGTGAGGGGTTGTTTTGGTTGTGGCAAGCAGGGCCACAGACTTAGAGATTGTCCCCATGCCAGACTGGGGAATAGAGATGCCCGACCTCAGGCACAGGCTGCTAGTGCACCAGCTCCGGTAATCCATCCCGCCCCTACTCAGGGTGCTTCTTCTAGCACCGCTGGCAGTCAGCGCTAAAATAGGTTCTATGCTTTGCCACCCCATCGGGAGCAGGAGGACTCTCCTGATGTTGTTACTGGTATGCTATATGTCCTTTGTCTTAATGTTTATGTATTGTTGGAGCCCGGGTCGAATCTCTCTTATATAACCCCACTTGTGGATGTGAATTTCGAAATGAGTCCTGAAAAGATTCTTGAGCCTTTCCTAGTTTCTACACTAGCCGGAGAGTCAGTTGTTACAAAACAAGTGTATAGAAATTGCCCTATTACTGTGCTTCATAGAGTCATTCTTGCAGATTTGATAGAGTTAGACATGATAGATTTTGACCTTATTCTGGGTATGAATTGGCTTCATTCTTGTTATGCATCTATTGATTATCGTACCCGTGTGGTCAAGTTTTAGTTTCCCGATGAACCAATATTTGAGTGGTCTAGGAGTTTGGTATCTCCCAAGAGTCATTATATCTCCTATATTAAAGCCAGAAAGCTTATATCCAAAGGTTGCATCTACCACCTAGTTAGCGTCAAGGACACTAAGTCTGAGACTCCAACCATCCAGTCGGTTAATGTTGTTAATGAGTTCCTTGATGTCTTTCCAGAAGATCTCCTTGGGGTACCTCCCAATAGAGAGATAGAGTTTGGAATTGACCTTCTTCCCGACACTCGACCTATTCCATTCCGCCATATCGTATGGCACCTGCCGAGCTTAAGGAGTTGAAAGAGCAACTCAAAGATCTCTTAGACAAAGGTTTCATTAGACCTAGTATTTCTTCTTGGGGCGCACCTATTTTGTTCATGCAGAAGAAAGACGGATCTTTGCATATGTGCATTGACTACCGTCAACTGAACAAGGTCACAGTAAAAAAATAAGTATCCTCTTTCGAGAATTGATGACCTGTTTGATCAGTTGCAAGGTGAAAGTCATTTTTCCAAGATAGACCTTAGATCCAGCTATCATCAACTTAAAGTGAGGGAATGTGATATTCCAAAGACAGCCTTCCGAACCCGTTGTGGTCACTTTGAGTTTCTAGTCATGTCTTTCAGGCTAACCAATGCCCCAACAGCCTTCATGGACCTTATGAATCGAGTGTTCAAGCTATACCTTGATACATTCATCATTGTCTTCATAGATGACATCCTTGTGTACTCCCGTGATGAGGATGACCATGCAGCTCATCTTAGAATTGTCTTGCAAGCTCTTAGAGATCACCTGTTGTTTGCCAAATTCAGTAAGTGTGAATTTTGAATAAGGTCTGTAGCCTTCCTGGGTCATGTTATTTCAGCCGAGGGTATTAGAATTGATCCCCAAAAGACAGAAGCTATGAGAAACTGGCCTAGACCTATCTCTCCATCTGACGTTAGGAGTTTCTTGGGTCTAGCAGGATATTACCATCGTTTTATTGAGGTTTTCTCTTTCATTGTGTCTCCTATGACCCAGTTGACACAAAAGAAGGTTAAATTCCAGTGGTCCGATTCCTGTGAAAAAAGTTTTCAAGAGTTAAAGACTCGACTCACTTCAGCCCCTATGTTGACTTTGCCTGATGGTACTGATGGTTTTGTGGTGTATTGTGATGCCTCTAGAGTTGGTTTGGGTTGTGTGTTGATGCGAAAGGGTAAGGTTATAGACTATGCCTCTTGATAGTTGAAGCTGCATGAAAAGAACTACTCAACCCATGATTTTGAGTTAACTGTTGTGGTTTTTGCTTTGAAAATTTGGAGACACTATCTTTATGGTTTCCATGTTGATGTGTTTACTGATCATAAAAGCCTGTAGTACATATTTACCCAAAAGGAGTTGAATCTTAGGCAGAGGAGGTGGTTAAAGTTATTGAAAGATAATGATATGAGTGTGTTGTATCACCCGAGCAAGGCCAATGTGGTGGTAAATGCCCTTAGCAGATTATCCATGGGTAGTGTTGCGCATATTAAGGAAGATAAGAGAGAGTTAGCTCATGATGTTCATTGTCTGGATAGGTTGGTTGTTAGATTGCTTGATTCAGTGGAGGGGAGTACGTTGGTGCAGAGTAGTTCTGAATCTTCTTTAGTTTTAGAAGTGAAGGAGAAGCAGGATAGAGATCCTAGTTTGGTTAAACTGAAGGAGTCATTTAAGGACTAAAAGGTAGAGGTTTTATCCTAAGGGGGAGATGGTGTGTTAAGGGTGCATGGTAGGTTATGTGTTCCGTGTGTTGATGATTTGAGGCGGAGGATTATAGGTGAAGCACATGGCGCACGTTATTCCATTCATCTTGGTTCTACCAAGATGTATCACGACTTGCGGGAAATCTATTAGTGGAACGGCATGAAGAAGGACATCGCCAAGTTTGTAGAAAAGTGTACAACATGTCAACAAGTTAAGATGGAGCACCAAAGACTGGGTGGTGTGGTGCAAGAGTTTAGTATAGCCACTTGGAAGTGGGATATGGTGAATATGGACTTCGTGATTGGGTTGCCTCTTTTGCGTCATCATCATGATTCTATTTGGGTTGTTGTGGATAGGTTGACTAAGTCTGCACATTTCTTCCCCATGCATACATCTTATACAGCTGAGGATTATGCTAGATTGTATGTCTGGGAGTTGGTCAGACTGGATGGAGTTCCCTTGTCTATCATTTCGGATAGGGTTACTCAATTTACTTCTCAGTTTTGGAGGGCGTTTCAGTAGGGTCTTGGCACCTAAGTTCTTTTGAGTTCAACTTTTCACCCACAAATAGATGGTCAGGCTGAGAGGACCATTCAGACCTTAGAGGATATGTTGAGAGCATGCGCTCTTGATTTCAAAGGAAGTTGGGATGAGCATTTGCCATTGATAGAGTTCATCTATAACAATAGTTTCCATGCTATCATTGAGATGGCACCATGTGAAGATTTGTATGGTCGGAGGTGTAGATCACCCATAGGTTGGTTTGAAATGGGCGAAGCTGCCACGTGTGGGTATGATATAGTGTTTGAAGCTATGGAGAAAGTTAAGTTGATTATACAAAGTTTGAAAACCGCTCAGAGTCGTCAAAAGTCTATGCCGATGTGAGGAGGAGAGATCTTGAGTTTAAGGTAGGTGATTTGGTGTACTTGAAGATTTCACCCATGAAAGGGGTGAAAAGGTTTCGTAGGAAGGGAAAGCTTAGTCCCCATTATGTTGGCCCGTATAGAGTCTTGAGCCGTGTTGGTAAAGTGGCTTATGAGGTTGAGTTTCCCTCAGAGTTGTCCGCCGTTCATCCTATCTTTCATGTCTCCATGCTTAAGATGCATATTGGTGATTCCATTGTGGTTGATCCTTCAGAGAGTGTTAATATTCAGGATAGCCTTTCCTTTGATGAGATTCCCGTGGAGATCCTAGATTTTCAGATCCGTAGACTAAGGAACAAAGAAGTTCCCTTGGTCAAAGTTTTGTGGCAGAACCAATCTATTGAGGGTGCTACTTGAGAGGCAGAAGCAGACATGTGAGATAAATACCCTCACCTCTTTTCCGCAAGTTCAAATCAATCTAAAGGTACCATTCTTCCTTGATTCATCTTTTTAATTCTAAAGTTCAGCTATGCATCTTTCTTTGTATGAGTTCTTGCGATATCTGGAGTGGTCATGAGTTTAGGAAGATCTTGAACCGTTTAGTAATTGTTTCAGCTATATGTACTTAGTTTTTTCGGTATTCTGAGCCTAACTAGCGGCATTCGAGGACGAATGCTCCCAAGGGGGAGATATTGTAAGGCCCCACAAAGTTCTCTCATAGTTTAAGCCGTAAGGCATGTTGAGTGAGGCGTGATTCCGGCCCTAAAAGATTGAGAAGTTGCTTCCTAAGGTAGTAATGTCTAAACCTTATAGAATTTCCCTAATTTCTACTTTTTATCACCTGGGAAATCTTATAAGCTTTCCATCGATATAAGATTTTCCCAAATCCAATACTCGGGTAAGAAATTATGGCTAATTTAAGCCTTAGTCATAAAATTGCATCATTTAACTGCCTGTCACATCGCGGAGAGGGTTGATTTGGCAATTGTCAATTTCCAGTGGAACCTCGCAATAGTTGTGCATCACGGAGGAGTCCCAGGTCCCATCCAGTGGAAAACATGATGGCTCCGCATCACGGAGCTGCCAATTTCCCAATTGTCAAATTCCAGTGAGCCACTGCGATACGTGGCGCGTCACGGAGGCCAATGAAATCGGGAACTTTGGACCTTTTCCAATTCCAGTTTTGGATAGATGTTTAAAAGGGAACTTTGGACCTTTTCGAAGCCTATAAAATCATAAAAACACTAAATTAAAGCCATTTACAAGCATTTTATGAGATTTTTCTCAAGTTTTCTCTCAACATAAACCCTAAGTATCTAAAATCTCTACCAAGAACTTCAAGAATCCACCATGGATTTCCTAAATTGAGTCAAGATTCAAGGTTCCCAAGTCAAGGACCTCAAGAACCCTTATTCTAGAGTACGAATAGAGTTCCAAAAGTGATAGTTCATCAAAAGCTTCAAATTCAAGGTATGTGGGGTTTTTGAACAAGGGTAACCCTTTCACCATTGTGCCCAAAAGTCTATTTACACCATGAAATTCTTGAAATATATGAGTTTTTTTACATGAATTTGAATTGAGTTTTTGACCCATTATTATTGAATGCATTATACTGATATTTCCCATGAATTCAGAGTCAAATGGCATGATTTCTACATGTTTTCTTGATTATTTATAGCTGTGCATAAACTCCATGATTTTACTCCTTCATAAGCTAATATTTGCATTGTTGATATATTGAAGCATGTGGCTATATTGAGATTTTGAGGTAACTTGATGAAATTTCCAGATTTCCACATGATTAATGAATCTATATGCTATATATTATGCTTTTGATAAGCTTTAAGTTGAGATTGAATAATGGGTTAGTAAGCCCTATTTGAGACTTGTGAAATTATGAACTCTTGTGCTATGAGCACCCATGTTTTGAGTATTTTGAGATGATTGAGAAATGAATTGACCTGATGGTCCTTGATCTTTGAAATCCACTTCACTATATGAGATTATCGATTTGGTTATTATGGTGAACCATGTGATTATTCTAAAAGTAGATTTTTTTTATGAGATGAGTGTAGATAATCTAAAGGGAGTTGTATTTAGCACCGAGCGGGTAAGTTACTATGATTTCTTACCCCAAAGCTATGTGCCACTGTAGGTTGGGCTTGAGGCTTAGTTTATGATGATTATGATTAGGCCCAAGGCCGAGTTTCTATTAGTGATCACTGGACCTAGGTTATACTCTATGGCAAGAGTAGGACTCTTCTCCCCAACGTGGGGTCTCTTCCTTAGGAGGACAAAACGTTGGACTCCATATAGCTCGCATGGTTTATGTAAGTTATGAGAATCTCTCTTGACATTTAGACTTCGAGATCAAATACTTATTTTCCTTCCCTATAAGCTATTTTCCTAAATTGTTTAATTGCAAAGATGTTTTCCCAACTAAAGTATTTTCTTGATATGAGTTATTTCCTAAATGAAAGCATCTTCCCTTGTTATAGTACTTTTTATAATGCCTTGAGATAAGTTGTTTCCATAAACTAGAATGTCTTTCCATTTAAGATGGAGTGATTTCCCTAAAGCTTGAGATGAGATATTTTACTAAAGTGAATGAAATGCCTTCAAGTATGTTTTCAAGTTATATGATTCTAAATTCCAAGTATATAAGTTCTAAATAGTTATGAAATGTTGAGCATTGAAGAAGTTTTAGCCTCCATGAGACTTATGTATAAGTTGAAAGTATCATTTAAACTCCCTTAGCCTTTGGGTATCGAGAACAAGAGAAGATTTCGAATATTGAGATTAAACAATGATGACTCACGAGATTTGTGTTACATGCTCCATTCTACATGACTTATGAGCTTTATATTTTATACTTGTTCAAGCCATGTGAGTCGTCTCATAATGCATACATGATTTGATTAAAGAAAATTGTTACTATTATATTCATATGCATTCACCCCCGATACTCAGTACATTCCAAGTACTGATCCACATATATGTCTATGTGCTACATTGTGTCATAATGTAGGTTCAGGTGCTCAGTCCTAGCCTCTCCCACGATTATTCGAGTACCTTGCCTACGTTTTCTACAGTGGTGAGTCCTCATAATTTGAGGACCAATCTTTAGATATTTACCGTACTTGAGAGACTATGTTTTATCTTCAGTTCATTTTGAGTCAGATGGGGACCTATCCCAACGGCTCTCTAGATTTTGATTTACAGAGGCTTGTCAGACTAGTGTCATACTTGTGGTGTGTCGAGGGTTTGATATTGTGGTTTTGTTGAGATTTCTCTATATTGTGGTTTTATGGACCGAGTATCTTTTCCATTCTTCTTTTCATAGGATATGACTATGCTAGTGTTGAGTCTATTTTTATCTTGAATTGAGTGTCATTGGTAGAAACTGGCTCTAAGGGTTAACTTGGGGCTACTCGTAGCCTTAGGCACCGTGTGACGTCCTGAGAGACGATTTTGGGTCGTTACAATTTCCTAACACGTTCTGAGCTTGTGTCTGGGAGTAGTATTTAGCACCGAGCGGGAAATATGTTATTTTCCCTGAAACTACGTGCCACCGTAAGATTGATATTGATATTTGTGGGCCAGAGGCTGAGTATAAGATTATGATCACTAAATTGAGGTTGTACTCCCTGGCAAGAGTACGATGCTCCTGCCAATATGAGTTTCTCTCCTTAGGAGGGAAAAATATTGGACTCCATGTAGCTCACATAGTTTATGTCGATTATAAAAACCTCCCATGTCCATAAGAGTTGAGTTTCTTGAATTACCGAGTCACTCTGAGTCTTGAGTTGAAGAGTTAAGTTATTTATGATGATTTATGAGGGTTTTTTCATATGATTTTTTTACTATGAGATCATGAAAAGTATGTTTCAATCTAATTCAAGCGAAGTGACCCATCATTGTACATATGCATATTTTCATAAAATTGATGATGATATTTAAATTATTGCATGCACCCCCACATACTCAGTACATTCTAAAGTGCTGACCCACATATTTTTCTATGGGCAGTATCTCGTAATGTAGGTTCAGGTAGTCAGTCGCAGCCGCTTTAGCGATATTTGGTTTCCTCACTACGTTTCCTCAGTGGTGAGTCCTCATGGTTCAAGGACCGTGTCTATATTTTTGTGATATCATTTTGTTGTTATGGCTTTTAGTACTGTTGAGTCAGTTAGTACTATTGAGTCAGTTGGGGGTTTGTCCCAAAGGCTCCTTGATTTTGATATATAGAGTCTTTGTCAGACTAGAGAGATGGTATGTACAGATATTCAATACATACTTTGGTTGTACAATTTAGTATTCTCCAATATCTCTCTTGAACCCGATGTGATATATCTCTTTATTATGCATGACTATTGTTGAATTGAGTTCCTTGAGGTAGTGTCTGGCTCCGAGGGTTAGCTTGGGGCTACGTGTATCCCTAAGCACCGTGTGATGTCTCGAGATGGAAATTTTAGGGCGTTACATTGATGATGTGGGTTTGAAGTCAATTCTAGACAAGAAGTTGAATGGAAAGACTAAGGAAGCCTCACTTAATATGGATGGTGTTTTGAGGATTGGTGGTTGAATTTGTGCATTGAAAGTGGGTAATTGGATTAGGTTGATTTTTTAGGAGACTCATTGTTCCAGATATTCTATCCCTTCGAGGTGACTAAGATGTATCATGACTTGAGGCAACATTACTGGTGGGGTGGTATGAGAAAGGATGTAGCAGACTTTATAGCTCATTACCTTTGTTGCCAGCAGGTAAAGGCCGAGCATATGCGACCTGGTGGACTACTTCAGAGGTTACCCATTTTTAAGTGGAAGTGGGAATGAATCACTATGGATTTCGTGAATGGTTTGCCTTGCACTTCGTATGGTTTTGATAGAATTTGTTTCATCGTGCATCGATTAACCAAGTTAGTCTAATTTATACCAGTTTAGGCTTTCTTCAGTGCCGAGAGGTTGGCTTGTATCTACATTTGAAAAGTTGTGCGTCTACATAGTATGCCCGTATCTATTATCTTAAATCATGGTTTTGTATTAACATTTCACTTTTGTAAGACTTATTAGGATGAGGTGGGAACTCGGGTTGATCTTAGCATAGCTTTTCACCCCCAGATGGATGGTCAGTCAGAGTAGACTATACAGGTTTTGGAGGATATGCTCTGCGATTGTGTGATGAATTTTGGTGGCCAGTGGGAGCATCATTTGGCTTTTGCGGAGTTTGATTATAATAACAACTACAATTCTAGTATCAGTATGATTTTTTTAAGGCATTGTATGGTAGGCATTATCGCTCCCTAGTTAGTTAGTTTGATGTTTCTGAGGTTAGGCCTCAAGGTACGGCCTTGCTTAGTGAGTCTTTAGATAAAGTTTGGATCATTTGGGATAGACTTCGAGAAGCTTAGAGTAGGCATACGTGTTATGCTGACCGTAGACTTCGTTCCTTGAGATTTTGTGTTGGTGATTGTGTTTTCATTCGAGTTTCACCCATAAAGGGTGTGTTGGGGTTTGGTAGGAGTGCAAGCTTAGCCGTAGGTATATTGGTCCATTTAAGATTCTTCAGGCTATTGGTAATGTGGCCTATGAGTTGGCTTTATGCCCAGATTTGTCAGCTCTTCATCTAGTTTTTCATGTTTCAATGCTTCGCCATTACATTCTTGATAAGTTTTATGTCATCCGATGGGAGTCGGTTCAGTTAGATGAGTGGTTGTTTTTCGTTAAGGAGCCGGTCTCCATTTTAGCTAGGGATGTTAGACGCTTGCATTGTAAAGTTATCCTATGGTTAAGGTTCGGTGGTAACATCAACCTGTAGATAAGGCTTCTTGGGAGGTAGAGTCTAATATGCATATTTTTTATCCCCAGCTTTTTACTGATTTAGGTATTTCTTTACCTTAGTTTAAGGACGAACTAGATTTTTAGTGGTGGATGATGTAACAACCTAAAAATTTAATGAAATATGTCTTTCTGTGATAAATGACTGTTTTACCCCTCTCATAGTTACATTATGGTATTTTTGGGGTGTGGGGTGATTGGCACGATTCTCGATGCATTTTGATGCCTTTTGTGCGATAATATAGTTTTTAGTGGCTTCAAAAGCCTTATTTTGGAATCCTGTAGTTATCTTTTGATTCGTGCGATAGATAGACAAACGGACTGCGCCAGTAGATCCAGCCTGTCAGTTTTAGGGTGGTAACATATTTGGTCTAGCTTTTCAGCTTTTAAATCTAATTTTGACCCTTATTTGAAAAATTATAATTACGGATTTCGAGGGTCAATTTTGTGATAAAAATGTCGTTTCAAAAATATGACTTTAACAATGTGTCCAGAACGTCGAATTTAGTGGGGTTACGTAGTTCATTCGCGTAAATCGGACTCTAAACGAATCTCAGACACCCCATCGAAGTTCATTTTGAACTTAAAAATATGGTGCAGTAGGCTAACTGGTGCACAAAGGGTAAAATGCACTTGGTAAATGTGTTTTATGCCTTAAAGGGTAAAACGCATTTGACAAGTGTGATTTATGCCCTTTTTGTGCTAGGTAACCTGGTGCAGTATAAAAAGTCCCTTTTTACCAGATTTTAGCTCATTTTTCACTTTGCCTCTTGAGAGTTAAAGCCTAAAATAGTGTGAGAGCTTAAAGTGAAGCTTGTGGGTGCTTGAGAAACTATATTAACATCCATTTCTCGATTCTTTTATGAATTTAAGGTGAGATTTTATTCTTTCTTACTTTAATTCTTGACTTAATTGTTCAAAACCCCAAAAACCTTATTTCTTGATTTATCCCCAAATTTTACTCCTTTTCACTTGAAGAATATTCCTAATCCTACAATTACTAGTTTCTTATTCCATCTTCAAACAACTTTGATTTTTTATTTTAATATGGATTTCAAAGATTTGATCTTATAAAGCTCAAAATATTTTTTCTTCGATTTGAACCTAGTTTTTTACTTGATTTGATTTTAATTTTCAGCTGTAGATTCCTAAAAATATGAAATACACATTTTTATAATAAAGTTTTAATTTTTTCCTTCTTTTTGAAAACTCATTTCGGGGGTCCATTTTGACCCCGAACCAAAAGTAGGCAATATGAATATCATTGACTTTGTTTTGATGCGTAGATTCTTTATTTCTTGGATTTAGTTGATTCTGAAATTGTTTGTGAGATGTAAGGTCATGGGTTCAATATGTAGCGGATCAGTTTTGACATTCCAGATAGGTTATGGCTTAAGTCTTCACACTAGGCTGGGTAATTAAATTGTATACTAAAATACATGTTAAGGATGAGAACTAATTATGAATAATGACTATCTATATGTTGTGCTCGTGTGGAGACCTATCTATGGTATAATTATTGACTTTGGGACATTATGTGATATGTGTGTATATATATATATATATATATATTGATATTTGAGCTTGAGAGTCAAGAATGAGTTCTATGGTGTTTTCTTGAAGTTTTTGATACATGATTATTTTACAACTTCTAAATTATGACTTGATATTTAATATTGTGAATTTCATGTTCTACCATGAGTTGGTATTTAAAGTGCTTTTAAGACATGTGTCAAGCTTTAAGCTTCCTTATGACAAATTGGATTATTAAGTATATTGATTCATAAGTTTGAGTTGTTATAATGAGTCTTGATATTTCCTAAAAGTTATTGATGTTTCCATGACTAAATGAATTGATACATCTTAATATTGAGAAAGATTGTTTGATTTTGAGTCGAGTTAGGAATCCACAGTTGTATATGATTTACCGATGAGATATATATTTATGTTTTGGTATTTATAATGGACCCACGAATTGATATTGATTAAGGTGGATTTCCTAATGCGTTCTGAGCTGAGTCTGGGAGGAGTATTTAGCACCGAGCGGGAAATGTGGTATTTCCCCAAAACTACGTGCCACCATAGGATTGATATTGATAATTGTGGTCCAGAGGTCGAGTATGAGATTGTGATTGAGAAATTGAGGTTGTACTCCTTAGCAAGAGTATGACACCCCCACCAATGTGGGGTTCTCTTCTTAGGAGGGTAAAACGTTGGACTCCATGCGGCTCATATGGTGTAGTTATGTCAGTTATAAGAAACTCCCAAGTCCATCAGAGTTCAAGTTTCATGAGTTACCAGTCACTCTAAGTCATGATTTAAAGATTTTGAGTTAATTATATTGATTTATGAGATTTATAATGCTTTTATTACTATTGATGATTTACAAGGAATATATTTCAGTTAATTCAAGCGAAGAAAGTTATTATCGTCAGTATGCATGATTTTCATAATCATTTATGATATTATTTATAATGTTGCATTACACCCCCACATACTCCGTACATTCCTTAAAGTACTGATCCCCATATATTTCTTTATGCTATAGTGCCTTATAATGTAGGTACAAGTTATAGCGCAGATACCGCATTCAGTCAGTTCGTAGCTTCCAGTCAGCAGGTGATGAGTCCTTTTGATTCGAGGGCATGAGTCAGTTATATAGTTTGAGAAGTGTTGTATTTTTCTCACTTTAGTCGTATTGAGATTGGGTAGTTGGGAGTCATGACCCATCTATCTGAAGTTATACCAGTAGAGGCTTCATAGACAGTCAGTAGAAGTTGATGTATATAGTTTCAGTTTCATTTTTAAAAGTAGAGTTGAAATCTTGTAAAGTTCATATTTGCATTGAGAAAAGTTCGGATAAGTTCTATGTTTTCGCTGATCTTATATAGATTTAAGCATTTTATGTAGTTGTTTACGAGTTATTCAAGTAAAAGGGTTAGCTTGGGGTCACTTGTACCCCTAAGCACCGTGTGACATCTCGAGACCCAAATTTCAGGGCGTTACAGGTAATTCCTCTCATGAAGCTTCAACTGACAAGACACATAAGCAATCACCTTTCCCTCCTGCATCAACACAACACCCAACCCAACACCTGAAGCATCATAAAATAAGGTAAATCCCACACCCTTCTTGGGTAAGGTCAATATAGGAGCTGAAGTCTACAAATCCTTGAGCTTTTGAAATCTTGCCTCACGCATTAGATACGACTATTTTTGAAGTCTATATTTTCATCAGCTGAAATCTACCCTTTGGATACGACTCAAAGGTATATGGTCGTATTCTTAATAGTGTGTGTGACCTAGGAGAAGCCTAGGGTACGAGTTAGGGTACTACTCTTACCCTAGGGTACAACTAATTAAGTGAGTCGTATGGTGAGTTGTACGCCTAGACGGGTTCAATTTTCAGCTTTTAACTAAGGATCTTGTGGTCATTTCCCATTTCTAAAATCCTAAACCATCTCACTATATAAATGTGTTTAGCCTCCTAAACATCTATTTTGATGGATCAAATACCCTAAATACTCTCTCAAGCTCATCTTTAAGGATTGGAGGCTAGGGTTTCAAGGGTGATCTTCAAAAGGCAAAGTGACGTCAATATTCTTGGTGATTGAAGTTGTCTAAGGCATGTAACTCTTCTACTTGCTAAATAACTCTAAACCCATGTATTTAACACTTGGATTAGTAAGTTTCAATGGTGGTTTTGAAATCAAATAAAAAGGGTTTGGTTGCCTAATGATGAATAATGATGATTCTTGCTTAGACTTATGTTTATACATGTTATTGATGGTAGTTTGCACACGTGAACACTTGTTGTATGTGGTTTAACATGTGGGTCTTGAGTAACCCTAGTCTTGATGATTTCTACCATGAAATTGGCCTTGGTAAAAGCATGTACACAAGGTGTTTGTGAAAATCTCTAAGTGAGATGTCTAGTTACATGATGATGATGCTTTGAACTAGGGAAATGGCCCAATATGTATGATGTTTGATAATTGATACTGTGAAGGTAAAATGTGCCATATATTGTGTAATTTATGACCTTGATGATTTGATAAATAAAAAAGGGGTTAAGGTCCTTAACATAAAAATGAACTTGAATTGTGTGTTGAGATAAATTATGGTAAAGGATTGCTAATGTAGTGTGAATGACTTGTAATGGTCTTGAGGGCCATAGTTTGAATTGTATGAGGAGTTAAATTAAGGCATTGGCCTAGTAAAATGGTTGAGAAATGAAGGCTCCCAGCCATGTATGGTGTTGAATTGGCTAAATGGTTTAAAGTCCTTATGTGTGGAATTGAATATATGTATATGCATGGACAAAGGGTTAGAGTCCCAATGTCGACTAATGATAGTCGTGATGTCTTATGGTTAAAGTCCCTTGCCTAATAAAATCACTTGTGTTTAAAGTCCCTTGCATAATGAGATCTCATAAGGTAGAAATGCCACGCCAAATAAATTGGCTTGGGGTTAGAATCCCCTATGTAATATGGCATAAGGTTAGAGTCCCTTGCCAAATGTGTGACCATGTGGTTAGAGTCCCTTGCTTGAATGAATATGTGTGAGTGGTTAGAGTCCCTCACTTAAATAGATGCGTGTGTGGTTAGAATCCTTTACTTGATGTTATGTGAATATGGTTAAAGTCCTATGCCTAATGAGAAATGATTGAACCTATAAGTGTGAAAGGTTGGAGTCTTCCATTACATGCATGATGAATGAGTGCTTCGAAAGTGTTGACAAGACTTGCCCCCTTGGTTAATATGTGATATGTCTATAGGTATGGATAAGGTTGTGAATGTGATTGAATATGATATATAATGACTTGTTGTTGAATGATGATGCTATTTTATCCTTTTCCTTGAGTTACAAGCTAGTGTTCCAATAGCTAACTGTCTTCGAACACTATGTCCCTATGCGACTTAGGGGCCAGAGCATCTTCTCTTCCTGCGTAGTGATTAGGCAATCGAAGCGGTTTGTGCATTGACTTGGGAGTGATGAGCTTTCTTACTTTGGAAGACATTTCTTCTAGGTCTCATATCTTTAGACTTAGTCTTATTTGGACTTGATTTGGCTATTGTCGGGGGCTTATCTCGACATATACATTTCTAAACTTCAGTTTGTATAGAGAAATTGTTGATGACTGTGGACTTAGGTATATTGGCTAGTGTGTTGATATTTATGAAATGGTTAGACATTGTTAAGCTATGATTTTTAGTATTATTTCTTCTATCTTATTATGCGGTCGGGATTCACCCGACCCTTTTGATTGATGTGATGATTATGATAGGTTATCGAGGTGACCTCAGATTCATGTCTGATTGTGGAGCCCATACGACAAGTCTCGGTTTCAGGGCGTGTCGGCAAAGTAGGTCTATCCTAATCACAAACCGCTACAATTTTGGCTGGATTAACCATAATACCATCCTTAGTCACCACATGACCCAAGAAAGAAACAAACTCCAACCAAAAATCAAACACTTGGAGAACTTAGCATACAACTTCTCATCCCTCAATAGCATACAACTTCTCATCCCTCAATCTCTGAAGCACAATCTGTATAAGCTCCTCATAATCAACCTCACTCTTGGGATAAATGAAGATATAATCTATAAATATAATAACAAAGGAGTTGATATTCAATCGAAACATTTGATTCATCAACTCCATAAATGCCATAAGGGCATTTGTCAACCCGAAGGACATGACTAAGAAATCATAATGACCCTATCGACTCCAAACAGATGTCTTTAGAATGTATGAAGCTCTAATCCTTAACTGGTGATAGCCGAACCTCAAATCAATATTTGAAAACAGCGCAACACCTTTAAGCTAATCAAATAAATCATTAATACGAGGAAAAGGATACTTATTATCAGTCGTCACCTTGTACAAATTCCTATAATCAATACACATCCGCATAGACCCATCCTTATTCTTCACAAACCAAACCGGCGTACAAAAAGGAGATGCACTAGGTTGGATAAATCCCTTATCCAACAACTCCCACAACTGATCCTTCAATTCTTTCAACTCGAATGGGGCCATCCTATGTCACAACCTAACTTCTCAAGTCATGATGGTGCCTACCATAACCCACCAGTAGGAAAGCCAACTTATAGTCCAGAATGACTAGTAATGGACTACTCAATAATATAAGGAAAAATGTAGAATATATGAAATAAAGATCAATATGTAGAAGAATCCCAAAACTTGGTGGTATCAGTACAAGAGCTTCGAATATAAAAAGAGTACAAAAGTGAAATATCAAGAGAAATACAATGATACAACTTATCTCTGAAAAAAACTTAAAGACTAGTCTAATATATAAGAGAGAGAGAAGTAATGCTCTGGATTTCAGGAGCTCACTCCAAGTCTCTAAAGCGGGGCTGCTCCGCATGATGCATACATCAATGATGATAACCCGTACTATGATCTGTTGGCTGTAGAACTACAGCATGAGTACTAAACGAATGGTGCTCAGTAGACTACTTCCAACTGAGCTCCAAAGATAAAGCAAATATATACAACATATAAACAGAATGGAAACTATACCCAAGAGCCCAGAAATCATATGTCAATTCAATGAGATAATAAGGAACAACTATCCTGTTCATGTCCAAGAGTCTAACATAATAAAACTATGGAAGTATCAAGGTGAACTATCCTATTCTAACTATATTCAATATACGTCAGTGCTATACCGTATATCCCAAGTCAATATAAGAATAAAAAGCGAAATAAAGATATATAGTAATATACAAGACGAAGGAACAACTATTTAATATGAACAACGAAGGAAGGGATATATGGTAGTACCATATCTTCATAAAGCTATATATATATATAATACATATAAAGAAGAGGTCATCTCAAGCATCACCTAGATCATTATGTTCTCATTTTTAGACCTCATTATAATAGAATTGGGATTTAAACATTATTATACTCGGGGTTTCTAATCCATATGGCTAGACATGAAATAATCGTGCATAATAATGCAATCATAAGATAGGAGAGGTCCAAGACATACCTCAAATCCCGATACCAGATCAAAGACCAATTTGTCTTAAGCTAGCCATAATAAAGATCATAACAATGATAACAACAATATCAATAACAGCGCGAATAACCGATTACTCCGGACAACCAAATACTTAGATGAAGCTATGCGTACCCCCACCGCCCCAGGCTCAGAAGGTCCAATCAACATAAAACAACACAAGGCATATTCTTTACCCATATATATGCAACCATCCCATATCGGCTAATAAATATAGGTGTATACTGGATATAGGCGATGCACATGTAGGAATGAATAAAAAATACACAATCAATATCACAACTCATCATAACTGTCCTCATCAGGACCATTATCATTGTAATAAACCTCCAGCCTTGCCAGGTATCAACACATCATAAATATATCCTCCAGTCTTGTCGTGTATCAACATATCATCAATATATCTTCCGGCCTTACCGGGTATCAACATATCATCAATATATCCTTCGGCCTTACTGGGTATCAACATATCATCAATATATCCTCCGACCTTGCTGGGTATCAACATTAATCAATATATCCTTTGGCCTTGCCAGGTATCAACATATCATCAATATATTCTTTGGCCTTGCCAAGTATGAGCATCATCGCAACAGTATCCTCCGGCCTTGCCAGGTATCAATATTAGCACAATGGTAATTTTCGAATAACACACACTAAAATACTCATAAACATAAACATATCACCATAGAATATCTATCTAGTCTATACTTCCTAACTACTCGTTATTAGCTAACCAACACTTATTATTATAAAACTACTAGTTCACTAGTCATCACATAACCTCTAGTTATTAGCCTTAACATTATACTTACTCACAGGATAGCAACTAACCACTTTGTATTAAATAGCCAACATCTAACATCTACTCAAGGTACATCACTCAACCAAAACCGCCATTTATCCACCATTCATTATTATCAACTAATCATACTCTATCCGTTAATCATTATTAGACAACACATTACTACTTGTCGTCTAACCATCATTCATTACCTAACCATCGTTAGCTACCATGTTTCAACTAGGAAAGATTCATTAACTAATACATTAGATTCCTATCCATCAATTGCTATTGTAACGCCCTGAAATATCATCCCGAGATGCCACATGGTGCCCAAGGCTATACGTAGCCTCAAGCTAACCCTTTAAGCGAAAACACTACCCTTGGGTTCCAACACAACAACATACATGTTACACTAAGGATATATATACACGTACATATCATATCACATCGCACATGGCACGGAATATCATTAGACTGTACATACATGGAATGTCTATACACAAACCAACCCAACAATACACTAGTCTGACATAGCCTCTATACAGCAAAATCAATGAGCCATTGGGATAAACCCCCAACTGACTCAACAGACCAAAGGGATCACAAAATAACAGCACCAAAGCTAGCAACTTGGTCCTCGAACCATGAGGACTCACCACTGAAAGAACGTAGATACGGCACTCGGATATCACTATCGCGGCTAAAGCTGAGTACCTGAACCTATATCATGGTAAGAATGTATCCTATAGAGAAATATGTGGGTCAGCACAAGATATGTACTGAGTATGTGGGGGATCATGCAAAATATAAATAATATCATAAATTTTATAAAAACGTACATACGGACCATAATGACACACCTGGCTTAAGTGACATTGAATCATGCAACTCATAACATCTTAGATAGGAAATATAGGAGAAAAACCTCATAAATCATTATAGATCATCATGGGCAATTTGACTTACCACATCAAAACTCGGAGTGACTTGGTATTTCAATAAACATGACTCTTATGTACAGGGGAGTTTTCTATAACTGACAACCCCACATGAGCTATGTGGAATACCAACGTTTGAAACCCCCATTGGCGGGAGCGTCATACTCTTTGCCAGGAAGTACGATCTTAAAACTGCAATAATCACAATCGGGCTCTCTGGCCAATAATATCATCATCAAACAACCCTACGGTGGCACATAGGTTTTAGGAAATACAAATTTCTCTCTCGGTGCTAAGTACTACCCCCGACAAGCTCAGAACGCGTTAGGAAATCCACCACAACATCACAAGGGTCTATCATAAAGATCAAATCAAATCTCTTTCTCATTTATCAAATCATATCAATTTGTGGATTCCTAACTCAACAGATTTTAGCTCAAAACATTTTAATCTTCCTTAGCATCAACAAGGTATCAATGTATTGAACCATAAATGACTCAACATTTGGACAAGGATATGAAGACTCAATACATAATATTTTCAACAATTTAACTCATCAAAACCATCCGAAAAATACCAAGACTCATTGCAACTTCAATATCAACATTTCTCAATTTACCATCCAACTCTCATTTAAAGGTACTTGAGACATCAACCCATAGTAGGGATATAGAATTTTCAATATCAATTATAAATTCATAATAAGAAAATAGTGGAATGATAGTTTAAATCAAGGCTTAACAAATTAAATCATCATATTCTCATAATCAAATACTTTTTGGATATAATTCCATCTCAACATCATACACATATCGGATGACATAATCCCATAGCTCATGGACAATAATATAAGATATAAAACCATATTTCCAATTCATGGTAAAACATGTAAAATCTCATGTCAATGTAATTCAACAAAAATACCGGGCACAAGATTGAAAGAATAATCTTGTTCAAAGCCCCACATACCTAAAAATGGAAGATGAATATGAATTTCCGACTCCAGAACTTTATTCATGAAAATAAAGGGTGCTTCTCGAAGCTCTTAACATGATCAACTCGAATTCCAAATCAATTTAAAATTTCTACGGTTCAATCAAGAGACATAGAAAGATGAAATTCGGAGTAGTAGGGTTGAGGTTTGAGCGTTAGGAAATTTTGGAGAAAAATGAGCTATTGAATGCTCTTGATGGACTTAAATCCATGGTTTACCCGGATGGATTGGAGTAGGAATGACCAAAATACCCTTAAAAATCAAATAATGTCAAATCTGTCCTTTGGTAGACTATTTATATAGGCTGAAGTAGATCGACCATAACTTTTTGCTTCGATGGCCAAATTGGATAAAACCAATTTCATTCGAAAGAGGACTTTCAGATCTTTCTGTTGATATATAGTAGCTTACCCAAATCATTATGTACAAGGAGTTATGATCGTTTGAATTTGACCCTAAAATTCGCCTGGCCTCAGTATTTTTTCTGCACATTTACTGATCATAACTCATCGCTTGAGTGTCCATTTTGGATGATCCACATATCGTTGGAAAGATTATTCGATGCTCTACGCGATGACGGGTCGCATATCCAGAAATTCCACACAGAAAAATTATTAATCACGATAAAGAACAGAATTCAACACATTTTCGTCCGAGAACTAAACAGAAAATTTTTTCCGGGGCATCACAGCTATGATCTCCTAATAGACAACTAGTTACCACAAAGCTTAACTGTTTAACAAGAAGAGCAGTCATAAGACCACATTTTAGCTATAATCACATCATTTATAATGGTAAATAATTACTAGCGTACCAAATCAATGCATGCCATTACCAGTATTTAATCAATGGAATAATAAGCATCATACTGCGTCTTCCTCCATCCCATATCGAAGAGATATGTATAAAAGGATATACATATTCATACTGTAATCACATTATTTATAATGATAAACACTTCTTAGCTATTCAATCAATATCATAACACCTTCCTTGGCCCATTAATTTATCTGAAATAATCATAACATCATAATCATGGCCTTAGGCCCATACACATATCTAGGACTCACACGAATAATTATATTTATAAGCCATAACATATCTCTAATTATCTCACATATAGGAGGCATCTCACATATAAGAGGCATAATATCAATAAGCATGTAATTATCTCTTACACAAGAGGCATCTCACATCTAGAAGGCATAATATATATTGACATATAATCATCTATGGGATATCTCATATCAATAGGTCATAATATATATTGACATATAATCGTCTATGGGATATCTCATATCAATAGGTCATACATGATGATTACGAGGAATATCACTTCTCTAGGCCAATTTACATATCCAAGAGGAACATCATCTCTATAGGTCCAATAATCATGACTAAAGGAAATAGAAACTCTATAGGCCAATCATCAAGTCTAAGAAGAAATAACATCTCTATAGGCCAATCATCAAGTCTGAGAGGAAATAACATCTCTATAGGACAATCATAACATATCCAGGAGGAATAACATCTCTAAATTCCCAATACCACTTCCACAGGGAGTATCATAACCATAACACAAAATCCACAATCCGAGAACATCAATAAAAGTCACCAAGTTATGAAGTAAACTCATTCTAAGGTTTACTAGCTCATCTATGTCTAACATCCAATATAAGTCCACAAGACTTAACACAAGCTTAGGCCTAAGTGGGTCGAACAATCCCACTTCCAATCCATAATTTTCATAGTTAGGTATACTATGCCATAAACTAGGCTAAGGTATCTATTTATCTTCTAGATGTCAAGTAAGCCATATTCAAGCCTAAGATAGTAACTTCGACTAGAAACAAGTGTTCTTGTGTCAAATCTACACAAATTGTGATTTCAAGACTACCACACAAACCCAATAAGGCTAAATATACAAATCATTCCTTAAATTCTAAAACCACATTCCAAACATTGCATTATATCATATCCATGATATAACTAATCTAAACTAAAGAGGTAAGGGAATAGGATACAAAAGGGTCATAAACATGCCATCTTACGAGTCCAAAACCCTCATCTATTCCAAAAAAAATCAACAATCAAGAACAAGTTATCCTACTCATAAACAAGCCTAACATCTATATTCACATGGAACATATATCACACATCATCTATGAAGAAAAGTAGACAGAAGCCTACCTCAAGGCCAAACCAAAAAACCTCACTTCATGCACCACATGCTCGTCTTAACTTTATAATCCTCAAAATGCCATCTCACTATCAAAACCATAATATACTCATCAATACGAGTCTAATGATATCCATATTGCACTATTGTGCTTCGGCTCCAAAAATGACACCAAAACCCCAAGTGGGTCCCACATATAGAAAATGAGTTTTTGAGACCAACCCAATGTTCACACATGAATAAGGAATCATAACCCTCAAAGAATTGGTGAAAACTAAGTAAACTTTGGGCTAAAATCAAGCCCTAATCTAAATTGGGGTTTTAGGTCCAAACTAAGAAATTCAAGCATGAATTCAAGAAATTCTTACCTTAATCTTGAAGATAATCATGATACAAGATGATAATTTAGCTCCCAAGTCACCCCCCATGACCAATTTTGAGTAATTACACTCATTTTAGGGTTTCTAGGTCTAAATGGTGAATGGGAAATGCCCCAAACGCGTCTTGGAACCTTTATATAGCCCCTACAGGTAAAGAAATACCACTATTGCGGTCAAAATGGCCACGGTCACGCTCTCGCGATTGCACAATCTTGGTCGCGATCGCGGTTACACTAGATGACTTTAAACTCAAAAATAAGTTTTTGACCCCGGAACTCATCTAGAATCCAAACAACATGATCCAATAGTGAATTTTGAGTGTAAACCATATTTCAAATCCATTAGAATCATCAAAACTTTCATTGAAGATCATTTAGGGTAAAAGTGGGGCCCACACCTATAGTTTCATCACTTTTCATAAAATCTGCTCAATAGCCCAAAATAAGTTCGGGAGCCTTAGGACCTGAACCAAGGGTCTCCCTAGCCTAAAATCACCGATCCAAATGCGATGGCAAAGTTGAACTTTCAATTCAATAACGTTTTGACCAAATGTGGGCCCACAGCCATTCTTTTCAATTTTCAACTTTTCGACCAATAGGTCGAAATGAGCTCGGGTACTTTGGGATCCAAACCAAAGGTCTACCTAGACTAAAATTGACATTTCAGATTTCCTAGCGTAGTTGAAATTTGCATCCTAGATCATTTCACTGAAGTTTTCACCTGGTGGCCATTTGGAATCAGCGAAGACTTCAAAACGAGGAATTGACTCTAAAAATCAAACAAACTTCCTGGTAATCGAACCGTCTGTCCCAAAACATCATAAATGACTTAGGAAGCTATAGAGAAGCTCAAACGGTGAAGATAAGCATAAATATGGAAAATAATATGAAGGGTTATTACAATATCCACTACTAAAAGGACTTTCATCCAGAAAGTCAACGGATAGAAAGAATCTCAAAAGCTCAAAAGGATGAGGTACTGGGACTGCATGATCCAAGCATGACTTCCCAGATAACAACACTTGCAAGGGATTTCACCACAAGTATCCCTTTTTCAACCAGCACTCTCAATTTACTTCCAAAATAGCCAACTCAACTTAACTGCTAACTAGCCTCTAACTAAATTGAAAAGGCTGATACACACACATCTGAATCACATCACGCTAATACCATATCTATATCCACGTAAATTAACAAAGGCTCATCCATGCGAAAAGAAACCAAGACATGAGTCATAGACTAACACCAAATCTAAAAATAACATTCCTTTATATTTTTGCACATGCTATCTACTCCAAGCCAGGAGGAAAATCACTTGAGCCTCATTCACATAGTCTCATCATGGAGAACTCAAAGAACTGAAGCTGATCCGCTGAAAGTTCATAAGGAAAACATGTGAATAAGCTCATAAGGCTCTATTTGGGCATACTAATAGAGATAATCATGGAACGCAATCCATGCCAAAGCTCTAACCAGTTCGACCAACCAGTCCGAATAAAAATCAAACTAAAATCTCAAAATCCAAGGTATACATCACTGAATATTCTACTATAGGATGTCTCATCCACCAAGAATGACGACAAACTTAATTCAACTTGAGAATATTACGCCCACTAAGTAAATCATCCAAAATTCCCAAAGAAAGCTAAAACTCGAGGTCAAAACTAAAAGAACCAATACGAGGCCCATGGGCTATCATCTGAACACTTATTAGCTATAATCCAGTCAAAGTCTAGAAGACTGAATAGGTAACCACGGAGTAGGCTCAATCGGCCTATAAATGAAATCCAAACTGAAACAAGTCCAAAACGAAGGCTGTACGACAACTCTATAACACCAAGTTGAAATCTCAATACCAAGGCTGAACCGCTCAATCACAAATATCTAAATCAAAACTAAAAATGGATAGGCGTTAATGCTCCAAATCTATCATACTTCCAAATCGCCATTCTAAGGAGTCAGAATCCAAAACTGGGCCAATAAGGCTATATCAATGTTAACTATCTCAAATTAACTTTAGTATCCACATCTGACATATTCGAGATAAATCATACCATGCCACAGTTGAGACATATCTAGAGAGTAAAATCACCACAGGGATAACCATTGACTGATAACGCAAGCAACCAACTCTATATCGGCTGGAGGGACGAAATATAGCCGCAAAATAGGAATCATGCCAAAGGAAAAATCACTGGATGGAAATATGTATAACCCACTCCATATTGGTTGGAGGGCATGAACTATCCAAATATACTCAAAAACTTTCCAAGGCTGAAAAATCATACAAAAAATGGGAAAAACTCTAGTAACGGGGAAAAATACAACTTAAGCTAGAAACTAACCAATCTAATACTCCATCTAGGAAAATAAATAGCCACAACCACATATCATCGAGGAGAATCACTCCACCAAGAATTCCTAGGTTGAACAAATGCTGAAATGGAGATTTCCTGAATTCACCCAAGAACAACATCATCAAAGAAGAAATACCTATCGGAAAACCAAGGTCAAAGTCGAGACCACCACGAGAGTACCAACAACTTGAGCTAAAGAATTTTTAATTTGCCATATTAAAAAGTGATCACAAGAAAGGCCACTTGCCTCTAACTTTCCAACTCTACTAGACAAAACCATATCACACCGATAAAAGAGTATCCAATCTCCATACTAATAATAAGGCAATCAATCATGAGGAAACAAACCCAACATACATGTGAGATAAATCCATGACATCTCAATATCAAATATCAAAATCGCTATTAGACAAAGAAATAGCCACAAAGGAAGAATGAATCTCAAACTGGACCATCTCATAAATGGGTTATACTGGAAGGGATAACCAAAACAAAATCCGTCAAAAACTAGGAGGCAAGTCTAAGGATATCAAACTCATAAATAGGCAACATAACCAATTGCCTACTCAAAATCCACAAAAACCATGGAAGGTCAACTTACCTTTGATACCACAACATATGCCCGAACCAAACTAATATAGCCAACCAAGAGGGAACACAGTCAACCTCGGTGCACTAGGGGAAAGAAATCATCAAATTAGGCTATATCTACTCAAGCCACTAAATAATATCATATGAAAATAAATGTCTAACTACATAACACTAGTCTATATAGCTACCTGTGAGAATCAAATTCATCAAGTAACAACATCAAGTAATAATATCAAGTAATATCAATACCTCACATAGTAGTATCAATAGCAACTGCAATATCACTATTAACATACTAAACAGGCGGTACCAAAATAAATATCAATATTATGTATCACTCAAGGGCCACAACATGGCTAATATGCCAAGATAAATGGGACTCGAACCCAAAACCACTCCCATAGGGGAAAAACATCAATATATATATATATATATTTACTCCATCCACTACTAAAAGAGATAAACCACGGAGTAGTAACATAATCATAAATCCAATAATAAGGCAGATAATAATCGATATCAATTCATTAAGGCATATAATCATCAATGGGTATGAAAACCCCAATATACATAATAAGAGATAAATATGAGAAATAAAAGCACACCAATTGTGGTAACATCCCCAGCCACATCCTTGACGAGCATAGGGAAAATAAATCTGAATAGATCCAAATCAAACTGACCGACTGAATCATCAACTGAGGTGCCAAACACACCAACTCTAACTGAAGATGTCATAATATCACAAGCTGATCTAAATAAGCTAAATTACCCAAATGTCATGTCATGGACACTCCCTAGACCGTAGTCAGTCTCTCTGTGACCATAGAAATTCCTAAAGCATCAATATGGAGAGAACACAAATTAAGCCCAAATGGATGGCCAACTGACGCTGAGAGAAATTCACAATATGGAGAGAACACAAATTAAGCCCAAATGGATGGCCAACTGACGCTGAGAGAAATTCACAAAATTATGTCCAACTTTCGAAACCACAGCCTCTCTTAGGAACTCTAGGCTAGCGGGGAATACATGCTAACTCTAGCTTATCACCTTTCTCTTACAAGGGGCATTCTCTGAGCTAGTTTCTCATCACACCACAACCAATCCAAGATCCTAGAATACTTTGAGATACTACCTCTTATAATTCAAAATGGTCGCCATGGCTTGAAAAAACATACCATACTCTTGCAAGTATGATGGGGACTCTGCCTAAATCTTTTTTGGCTGCTACTGGAGATCTTTGACATCTATCTCTGACTCTTTAGTCCGATGCCGTACTAAAATTCTGGAAACATATGTTGGAGTCTTCTTCACATCTGTCAAAAATATCGCATCATCCTTTAGGGATAGAACAGAGTCAAAGAATGTGGTCAAATAGCATAGGAATGCGGACACACAATAAGGAGTCAAGAAGTGAATTTTCTAAAATGTCACTGTAGCCTTTCAAAGATAGGTTACGGATGTCTCTGCACCGATCTGCAGAACTCTACTAACACCTAGCTCTTGTACTAACACACCGATGAAACCTAGGCTCTGATACCAATTTGTCACAACCAAACTTCTTAGGTCATGATGGTTCCTACCATAACCCACCAGTAGATAAGCAAACTCGTAGTCCGAAACAGCTAGTAACAGACTACTCAATAATATAAAGAAATAAATGCAGAATATATGAAATAAAGATCAATACATAGAAGAATCCCAAAACCTGGTGGTAACAATGCAAGAGTTTCTAATATAAAAAGAGTACAAAAGTGAAATATAAAGAGAAATACAATGATAGAACTTATCTCCGAATACAACTTAGAGACTAGTCTAATACATGAGAGAGAGAGATAAGTAATGTTCCAAATATCAAGAACTCACTCTAAGTCTCTAAACTAGGGCTGCTTCGCATGATGCACACATCAACGATGATAACCCGTACTATGATCTGCAGGCTGCAAAAGTGTAGTATAAGTACCAAATAAATAGTACTTAGTAGGCTACAACCAATTGATTTCCAAAGATAAAGAAGATATATACAACATATAAATAGAAAGGAAAGTACACTCAAGAATCCAGAAATCATATGACAAGTCAATAAGATAATAAGGAATAATTATCGTGTTCATGTCCAAAAGTCTAACATAATAAAACTAAGGAAGTATTAGGATGAACTATCCTATTCTATCTACATTCAATATACGTCAATGTTATACCGTATATCCCAGGTCAATATATGAATAAAGATAGAAAGATAGATATATAGTAATATACAAGGCGAAGGAATGACTAATAAGAATAAGGAAGGAAGGGATATGCGATAGTACCATATCTTTATAAAGCTAGATAATATATATATATATATATATAATACATATAAATAAGAGGTTATCTCAAGTATAACCTATGTCATCATGTTCTCACTTTGAGACCTCATTATAATAGAATCAGAATTTAACTACTATCATACTCGAGGTTTCTAATCCACATGGCTAGACATAAAATAATTGTGCATAATAATGCAATCATAAAATAGGAGAGGTACAAGACATACCTCAAATCCTGATACCGGATCAAAGACCAATCTGCCATAAGCTAGCCATAATAATATACATAACAATAATAACAACAACATCAATAACAGCGTGAATAACCGACTACTCCGAACAACTAAATACCTAGCCAAGCCTATGCATACCCCATCACCCCAATCTCGGAAAATCATACAACAATACAAAGAATATTCTTCACCCATATATATGCAACTGTCCCATATCGACTGTTAAATATAGGTGTATACTGGTGATTGGTGATGCACATGCAGGAATGAATGCAAAGTATACAATCAATATCACAGCTCTTCATAACTATCCTCGTTAGGACCATCATCATCAAAATCAACCTTCGACCTTGCAGGTATCAACACATCATCAATATATCCTTTGGCCTTATTGAGTAACAACATATCATCAATATATCCTTCGGCCTTACCGAGTATCAACATATCATCAATATATTCTCCATCCTTGCCGGGTATCAATATATCATCAATATATCCTCTAGCCTTGCTGGGTTTGAGCATCATCACAACAGTATCCTCCGGCCTTGCCGGGTATCACTATCACCATAATGGTAATTACCAAATAACATACACTAAAATACTCATAAACATAAACATACCACCATAGAATATCTATCTAGTCAATACTTCCCAACTACTCATTATTAGCTAACCAACTCTTATTAATATTAAATCACTAGTTTACTAGTCATCACATAACCTTTAGTTATTAGCCTAAACATTATCCTTAATCACGGGATAGCAACTTACCACTATTTATTAAATAGATAACATCTAATATCTAGTCAAGGTTCATCACTAGACTAAAACTGCCATTTATCCACCATTCATTATTATAAACTAATCATATTATATCTGTTAATCATTACTAGACAACACAATACTACTTGTCACCTAACCATCTTTTATTAACTGACATCATTCATTAACTAATCATCGTTAGCTACCATGTTTCAACTAGAAAAAATTTATTAACTAATACATTAGATTCATAGCCATCAAGTGTTATGGTCCCCTAATAGAGAACTAGTTACCATATAGCTTAACCGTCTAATAAGAAGAGCAGTCATAAGATCACATTTCATCTATAATCATATTATTTATAATGGTAAATAATTATGAAAGTACCAAATCTATGCATGCCATCACAAGTATTAAATCAGTGAAATAATAAGCATCATACTGCATCTTCCTTTGTCCCATACTAGAGAGATATGTATACAAACATGTACATATCTATATTCATAAGAACTAATCACATCATTTATACTGATAAACACTTCTCGTCTATTCAATCAATATCATAACACTTTTTTTGTCCCATTAATTTATCTGAAATAATCACAACACCATAATCGCAGCCTTAGGCCCATACACATATCTGGGACTCATATCAATAATCAAATTTATAAGTCGTAGCATACCTCTAATCTTCTCACATATAGAAGTCATCTCATATATAGGTTGCATAATATTATTAAGCATGTAATCATCTCTCACACAAGAGGCATCTCATATCTAGAAGGCATAATATATATAGACATGTAATCATCTATGGGATATCTTATATCAATAGGTCATACATCATGATTATGAGGAATATAACTTCTGTAGGACAATTTACATATCCAAGAGGAACATCGTCTCTATGGGTTTAATAATCATAACTAAAGGAAATAGCAACTCTATAGGCCAATCATCAAGTCTGAGAGAAAATAACATCTTTATAGGCCAATCATAAAGTCTAAGAGGAAATAACATCTCTATAGGCTAATCATAATGTATCTAGGAGGAATATCATCTCTAAATGCCTAATACCACTTCCACAAGAAGTATCATAACCATAACACAAAAGCCACAATCTGAGAACATCAATACAAGTCACCAAGTTAATAAGTAACCTCATTCTAAGGTTTACTCGCCTCATCTCTGTCTAACATCCACTATAGGTCCACAAAACTTAATGCAAGCTTAGGCCGAATTGGGCCAAACAATCCCACTTCTAATCCACAATTTCCATAGTCAGGCATACTATGCCGCAAACTAAGCTAAGGTATCTATTTCATCTTCTAAATGTAAAGTAAGTCATATTCAATCCTAAGATAGTAACTTTGACTAGAAACAAGGGTACTTGAGTCAAATCTACCCAAATTACTATTTCATGATTACCACACAAGCCCAATAAGGCTACATATACAAATCATTCTTCAAATGCTAAAACCATATTCCAAACATACAATTATATCATATCCATGCTATAATAAATCTAAACTAAAGAGAGAAGGTAATAGGATACAAAAAGGTCATAAGTATGCCATCTTACGGGTCCAAAGCCCTCATCTATTCCCAAAAAGATCAATAAGAAAGGCCAAGTTACCCTACTCATAATCAAGCCTAACATCCCTATTCATGTGCAACATATATCACACATAATCTACGAAGAAAAGTAGATAGAATCCTACCTCAAGGCCAAACCACAAAACCTCACTTCATTCACCACATGCTCGTTCTCACTTTACAATCCTCAAAATGCCATCACACAATTAAAACCATAATATACTCATCAATACGAGTCTAATGATACCCATATTACACTATTGTGCTTCGGGTCCAAAAATGACACCAAAACCCCAAGTGACTCCCACATATAGAGAATGAGTTTCTGCAATCAACCCAATGTTCACACGTGAATAAGGAATCATAACCCTTAAAAAATAGATGAAAACACAGCAAACTTTGGGCTAAAATCAAATCCTAAGCTAATTTGGGGGTTTTGGGGTCCAAACTAAGAAATTCAAGCATGAATTCAAGAAATTCTTACCTTAATCTTGAAGATAATCGTGATACAGGCTGATAATTAAGCTCCCAAGTTACCCCTCATGACCAATTTTGAGTTATTACACTCATTTTGGGGTTTCTAGCTCTAAATGGGGAAGGAGAAATGCCTCAAACGCATCATGGGACATTTATGTAGCCCTTACAGGTAATGAGAAGCCGCTATTGTGGTCATATGGGCGGCGATCGTGGTTGTACCTGATGACAACAAACTCAAAAATAAGTTTTTGATCCACAGAACTCATCCGAAATCCAAATAACATAATGCAATAGTAAATTTTAAGTGTAAAACATATTTCAAATCCATTGGAGTCGTCAAAACTTTCATCAAAGATCATTTAGGAAAAAAGTGGGTCCCACTCCTATAGTTTCTTCAATTTTCATACAATCCGCTCAATAGCCCAAAATAAGTCTGGGAGTCTAAGAAATGAACCAAGGGTCTCCCTAGCCAAAAATCAACATTCCAAACACGATGGAGAAGTAGGATTTTCAATCTGAGATCATCTCGACCAAATGTGGGTCCCACACCTATTTTTTCCAATTTTCAACTTTCCAACCAATAGGTTGAAATGAGCTTGGGTGCATTGGGACCCAAACCAAAGGTCTACCAATACTAAAATTTATATTTTGGATCTGCTAGCATAGTCGGAATTTACATTTGAGATCATTTCATTAAAGTTTTCACTCTGTGGCCATTTGAAACCAGTGAAGACTTCAAAATAGAGAATTGGCTTCAAAAATCAAACGAACAGCCCAATCAAACCATCAGTCCCAGAAAATCATAAATGACTTAGGGCAGCTATGGAGAAGCTCAAATGGTGAAGATAATCATAAATATGGAAAATGACATAAGGGGTCATTACATCCTAAAGGAGGAATAGAAATGGGTTTGGTGGCCGACTTAACACTAATAGCAAAATCAATATTACAATCCAGAGGCATACCAGCCAAATCCATAGGGAACACATCCATAAACTCACACAACACGAATAAAATCCAAGGAAAGAGGTGAACCTACACTAATATCATGAATATAAGCCAAATAAGATAAACATCCCCTTTTAACCAACCTACGAGCCTAAAAATAAGATATGATCCTCACAGGACCTGAATGAAGCACACTCTTCAAATCTCTCCTTGGCACACCCGATGATGATAAGGTTATGGTCTTAGTAAAATAATCTAGGATAGTATAATAAGGAGCCAACTAATCCATACCTAAAATAACATTGAAATCATTCATATATAAAACAAGCAAATCTACAAGGGTTTTATGCCCGGCAAAAGTCACAACACAAGATCAGTACACCCGATCAACCTCTAAAGATTCACCTACCATGGTTGATACACAAATAGGTATGGCAAGAGGCTCATTAATAAAATAAAACCTAAAGAAAAATACACAGAAACATAGGATAAAGTCAATTCAAGATCAAATAATATAGATACAGCTCTTAAAATATGGAGATGATACTTCTGACCACAATATCTAAAGTCTCTACCTTAGGTATAGCTGGTATAGCATAGCACTGCCCACGACCACCAACTTCTTGAGTGGCCCCATGACCACTACCACGAGCTTCACTACCTCTACCCCTCGCATCTCTGGTAGTACCCCCACCCCTCATAGCTGAAATAGGAGTGGCTTTAATACACGACAGGGGCAGTCTTTGGACACATGGCTAATATCATCACACACAAGGCAACATCTACGGCCTGACTCAATAGGAAAAAGGTACAACTAAGCCAAGATGAATACCGTGAACTGCTAAACCAAAGATCCACCACCCAAACTCTGTAAAGCTTCCTGCATGGTCCTACCCTTATATCGATGAGAACCTCTAAAATCTCTACCATAAAAAACCTAGCCTCTAAACTTACTAAAATAGTGCACCTTCTCGGTGTCTTCCTGGGATGCCCGAAGAATACCCTCAATCTTCTTAGCATAATCTACTATACTCCAAAAAGATGCTCCAAATACAACTATCTGAGACATAGACAACTAAAAGGAGACATCCAAACCCGTTACAAACTTTCAAATCTTCTTAGACTCAGTGGAAATACTAGCATAGAAATATTTAGACAAGGCATAGAAACATAACTCATAGTCTACTACAATCTTGGAGCCCTGCTCCAGGTGGTCAAACTCATCATGCATCTGATCCCACAGATTGTAAGGTACAAATTTCTCCAAAAAGGCATCAGCAAACTAATCCTAAGTCATATCAAGAGAACCAAGAAATATACAACTAACCAGTGATCTTCACCAATATCTAGTAGTATCTCTCAATTGATAGGTAGTATAAGCAACCCTATGCGACTCAAGTGACCACAAATTATGCAATTTCTCTCAAAAATAAATTAGAAACTCATAAGCATCCTCGTCCACAACATCACTGAATTTAGAAGAACCCAAACAAGTAAACCTCTCAAACCTCTTCTGATCTTCAAAAGAGATAACAGTACTCATCGTAAGAAAAGATATAGTGAATCTAGAAGGTTGAGATCCCATCTCAGGTGGTATCATAGATGAAGATTGAACTCCCGATCTCGCAACATCATGCTTAGATGTCGGTGCTAAAATAGGAATATGACTCGAGGTTTGAAAAGTACCCAAAAATACCCATGATAAAAGTAGGTACAACAGGAGCATCCACACTCTTAACTGGAGAAACACCCAGTATAACGAAAAAAGAACCCTCTAAATAGGTCAGCAAGTTCACCAACAACCCCTCCAAATTAGGGTAGAAAAACTCTACGAAACTGGAGTACAACGCATACCTCCAACATGCTCAACACAAGGCTCAGCGGAGAGTGCCCTTGCACTCCTTCGAGATAGGGTTGATTCATGGGACCATCCACTCTCTTAAGTCTATCTATGACTTAAGGCCCATCTTTATAATTGAACTCTCTCTCCAAAACTAAGTTTTGCATCACTAAAACGTAAAGTAATAACACAAAGATTTTTCCTGGTTCAAAACACCAATTTTGTACCAACTTCCAATCCCCTTGGGTTTCAAAGTTTCCTTAGATCGCTGAATGTTGGGCTTGAGTACAATGATAGAAAACAAGTTATGAAGACTTATTTTTCTCTTCAGATCTTATGACAAAGCTTCAGTTGATGTTACAAAGTTGACTCGATCCTACTCTTTATATAACAATTGTAATCTAAGAGTTACAAAGCATTGTGAGACTAAGAAGAGAGACACTTTGATTTTTCTCCTTGAAGTTGCGTAACCCATGTCTGTCTTCAGTCATTTTCTTTTATAGTCTTCAGCTGTATTCTTCATAAGGAAACCTAAGACATTTCTTCTCAATCAAGGATTTGAATTGATTCCTTTATTGAGGGAGTTTGAACCTTATGGTATGTTCATATCAGATATGTCTATACTTGGTGCGATTTTGCTTTCTCACATCTATACATGTCCATATCAGATATGTTTATGTAAGGAGTGAAATCTTAATTCTCCTTTTATATAGCCGTGAGGTGCATCAATTTTTGTTGCCTTGTCAAGCGACATCCTCCTCTGATTTGAGATCTTCAATGTCCTTTATGTGGGATCTCTTTCTATCATTAGCGATCTTCAATATCTTTGATACGGCTCCATATTGAGCATGATATTCTTTGAGAGAATATTCCTTGCCTTGTGTCAATATCCTCCATGATTTGAGATCTTCAATGTCCTTTGTGTGAGATCTCCTTCCATTATTAAGGATCATAAATATCCTTGTAGGAGATATCCTCCGTGATTTAAGATCTTTAATGTCCTTTGTGTGAGATCTCCTTCCATCATTAAGTATCTTCAATATCCTGCAAAGTTTACTTATTAGTTTGTCATTATTAAAACATACAACAACAACATACCCACTATACATATGTATAGGAGGCTAACAATCTCTCCCTTTTTATAATGACAAACAAGCATAAACATCAGTTGACTTCCCTGTATGTCACAGTAGTTGGGTGCTACCCCTAATTTGTAAATACTTCTATTTTTCCAAGTTTCTTGAGTATCAATAGATTGGCTCCCCCTAAATTGTAGGCACTTCTGATGTTCCTGTCTTTTTCCCTCTTTTAGCATAATTAAAAAGAACCATAGAGTAGCAAAAAAAGCAGTGGATAGATAGTAGGTATTTAATGTATTAACTAACAAGTACTAGGTAAAACAAACAGTATGGAAGATACTGTGTTAAAATTATTTTACAACCCAGCAAATACAAGGGAGATAACCCCCTTTTGAAACTAATTTTTGGTTAAAGAGTGACGAGAAAATTGGAACAAGTAAAAGAGATTTTTGTCCAAAAATAACTCATAATTCATTAATGCTACACCAAGTCCTTTTCTAAGCTAACAAAATTTTTCTTCTAATAGGGGTTTTGTAAAAATATCTTCCAGTTGATTTTTGGAGTCAACAAATGTTAAAAAAATCACCATTTTCTATATGATCTCAAAAAATGATGGTTAAAATCACTGTGTTTTGCCCTAGAATGACAGTATATTTAGATAAACTAATAGTGTTGGTTTTGTCACACAATATGGGAACAGATTCAAAGAATAAATTAAAATCTAGTAGCTGATGCATAATCCATAAAATTTGAGTACCACAACTTCCAATGGCTATGTATTTCGCTTCAGTTGTTGAACGAGCAACTGAAGTTTACTTTTTATTGTGCCATAAGATTAGGGCATCACCAAGAATTTGACACGTTACACTAGTACTTTTTTATCACTTTTATCACTTACAGAGTAGTGTCTGAATATCCAATTAAATTGAAATAGGAAGAACAAAAGTACCATAGTCCAATGTCTTAAGTTCCTATAAGGTATCGGATGATTGTTTTGATAACAGTCAGGTGATACTCTTTAGGAATCGAGTGGAACCTGGCACCCTTACATATACTGAACATGATGTCTAGTCGAATAGTGGTCAAGTAGAGTAGTGATCCAATCATTCCCCTATACATATTTTCATCAACATCCTTCCCATACGAGTCTGAATCAATACTTGTGGATGGACTTATCGGAGTTCCATAGGCCTTTCATTTTTCCATACCAAATTTTTGATAAGTTCCTTTGTGTACTTAGCTTGACTGATGAAGGTACCTTTGGGAGTTTGTTTCAGTTGTAATCCCAAGAAGAATATAAGCTCTCCTATAAGACTCATTTTAGATTCTCCTTCAATCAAACTAGCAAATTCTCACCTAGAGAGATGTTACGACTACCAAAAAATAATATCATCAGCATAAATTTGCACAAGAAAAATTTTTTAATCAAGCTTCTATATAAATAGAGTTGTATTAATTTTACCTCTTTGAAAATTCTTAGTTAGTAAGAAAGTACTCAATCTCTCATACCAAGCTTTTGGAGCTTGTTTGAGACTGTAGAGTGCTTTTGACAATTTGAAAACATAGTTTAGATAAGATGGATTTTCAAACTCAGGGGGTTGTTTTACAAAAATTTCCTCATGTATGAAACCATTTAAGAAGGCATTTTTGATATCCATTTGATATAACTTAAAATATTTGAAAGTAGCAAAAGCTAATAAAGTTTGATTTGATTCTAACCTTTCCACAGGAGCAAAGGTGTCATCATAATAAATACCTTCTTGTTGGGAGTAGCCTTGAGCTATAAGTCTTGCTTTGTTTCTGATAACTGTACCTTCTTCATTTAATTTGTTTCTATAGACCCACCTAGTTCCAATTAATGAGCAATTCTTAGGTCTTTAAACCAGAGTCCAAACTTGATTTTGTTCAAACTAGCCAAATTCTTCCTTCATTTCTTTGAACTGTGATTCATCTTTGAGGGCCTCTTCATTTTTTTTGTTTAATTTAATATACAAGGGCAACAAATGCTTGCTTTCTCAATGATTCTCTTATTTGCATCCTATCATCTGTATTTCCAATGATTCTCTTGTAATAGTCTATTTGACTATTTCTGCTGTGCGAGCCGACTCTTGAGGAGGTATAGTCGACTCGTCCTATGTGGCTCAAAGGTTGTGCTAGTATTGGCTCTAGATTGTAGATCACTCGCCTATTCTTTATCAATAATCAAACTCATAGGAGGGTGATTAAATTCATCAAATACAATATGCATACTTGCATGCCCAAGATTTCTGTGCCACAGCCAAATATCATTAGTTTGCGTAGTAAGGTAGGTTAAAGTAGAAAAACCAAGAATCTTTAAAATATAAATCTTATCAACACGTTCACCAGTGACAGAGATGTCTCTTTTGTTTTGTTTGATTGAGAAACTTTCGTCTTTAAAGAAGACTCCAAATTCGGTGTCACACAGTTGACTGATGCTGAGCAGGTTATGTTTGATGCCGTCTACTAGATACACTTCATTAACTTCACAGGAGGAGCTGAGCTGACTCCGATGACAATTCCTCTAGCACTGTCACTGAATTTGACTGATCATGCATTTATTTTCTTTAGAGTATATAAATTTTCTTTCTTTTCGGTTATGTTTCTGGATTATCCGCTATCAATGACACATATTCCCATCTTATAGCTCTTGCAGACATGTTCCTACAAAATAAGATATATTTCATTTAGGTACCCAAGTGGTCTTGGGTCCTTACGGGTTAGATATACATCTTTTAGGCTTCTAAACCTACACACTTTTAGGGTTATGCCTGTAATTATAGGATTTTTGCCCTATTTGTCTACAGATAAAACAAATATGTCTTCAAGAGGAGAAAAAGGTCTTTGCTGATTTAAACAATTCTGATGAGGAACTTGGATTGTTTTTAAAAGATTTTGATCTCACAAAACTTATTTTTACATCATTAAGCTCTTCATAAAGTAAGTCAACTTCAATTTGACATGCCTCAATTTCTATTTCATGCCTTCTTTTTTCTTCTTTGGGTTTTTGTTTAAATCAAGCTTCCCAGTTTTTCTTATTTGAGTAAGCTTGTTATATTTATCTATAACATTTTGAAGCTCATCAGTTAGCATTTCTAAATTAGATTCAAGAGTATTATAATTATGATAATCGTGTAGCCGCGTTAGATTCACCGTTGCCATGAAGCACATATTGGCGGCTTTTATTACCTTTTCAGTTTCATCTTCATCACTCCAGGCTCCAAAATTTTGATTCTTCCTAAATGTTCATCTTTTTAGTTCAAGTTAGTTTTGTTTGAAGTGGCCAGGCCTTCCACAGTGGTAGCAGTAATTATCATTTCTAGTTGAGTCATTATTTTTGGCTCCTTGGGATCTTTGCTATCACTGTCTTATGATCTGACTTACTCTATGGTTAATGAGAGCAATTCTTTTACTATTAGGATCTTCCAGAATATCCTCTTCTTTAGTTGGAGCAGCATTGAAGGATACTGATTTCTTCTTTTCTTCTTTGTGGTACCTGTTTATATAATTGCATTCATATGCAATGAGGTTACCTCATAGTTTGTCATGTGTCATGTTGTGTAGATCTCTATCTTCCAGAATGGCAGTCTTGGTTTCCTAAATTTTTAGGAGACTTCATACCAGCTTCTAAACTTGCAGGCTGTGTGGATAGATCATCCCCAGTGATTTAATTCACACATGATCTTATTGAATCAGGAAAACATTGTTTTAATGTTCTCATTCTTTTCCATCTTGAACAACTCATATTCATTCACCAAGGTAGCAATCTTTGACTTCTGTACTTTGGACCTATAATTTGTCTCATATTTCTCTTATAGTTTCACAAGTTGATATCTTGTCATATTCTTCCCCACTAGCTGCACATAAAAGTACACTTATAGCACGTGCATTAGTTTGAATTACCTCTTTCTATTCTTTAGTGACCTCAAAGCTTTCAAGGTCCTCTATAATAGAATTGTTGGATTCTTTGTCTTTGTCCTTTGACTTCTCCTTGAGTCCTGGAATCAGCTTTGGACCCTTCTTGATGACAACCCACCGCTTGGAGGTCATTTGATTGGACAAAAATTCTAAACCAATTTTTCCAGTAAGAGTAATTTTTTTCATTAAAGTTTGGTGGCCCTATGGAGGAGTGACTATTCTGAAAAAAAGCATCGAGATTTTGACAATTGGCCATCTGATCTTTGCTCACTTGCGGTTAAGCAATGCAATTGGTAAAACCTTTCTCTAAAACCAATTGAAATTCAAGAGGAGGGATGAATTGAAATTTTCTTCTGTGAGTCGACTACTGATTCCTCATAGTTGACTCGCCTGCAAATTGGTGTACTTCACAAACAGATTATATTTAAACAATTAAGCACGTAAATAATAGAACGTAAAGTAATAACATAGATTTATCCTGGTTCGGAATACCAATGTGGTGCTTACTTTCAGTCCTCTTAGGTTTCAAAGTTTCCTTAGATCGTTGAATGTTGGGATCGAGTACAAGGATAGAAAACAAGTTCTAAAGACTTATTTTGCTCTTTAGATCTTTTGACATAGCTTTAGTTGATGTTACAAAGTTGACTCGATCCTACTCTTTATATAGCAACTGTAAACTAAGAGTTACAAAGCCTTGTGAGACTAAGAAAGACACTTTGATTTTTCTCCTTGAAGTTGTGTAACCCGTGTCTTTTTTCAGTCATCTTCTTTTATGGTCTTCGACTGTCATTCTTCATAAGGAAACCAAAGAGATTTCTTCTCAATCAAGGATTTGAATTGATTTCTTGATTTAAGGAGTTTGCACCTTATGGAATATCCATATTAGATATGTCCATACTTGGTGCGATTTTTCTTTCTCACATCCAAACATTTCCATATCAGATATGTCCCTGTAAGGACTGAGATCTTTTTTCTCCTTTGATCTTGCTGTGAGGTGTGTCCAATTGCCTTGCCTATTGGGATCTTCAGTTGATATGATTTTTGTTACCTTGTCAAGCGATATCCTATTTTTTATGTGGTTCCATATTTAGCAGGACATTTGAGAAAATATTCCTTGCCTTATGTGAGATATCCTCCCATGATTTAAGAACTCCAATTTCCTTTATGTGAGATCACTTTCCATCATTAGGGATTTTATTATATTTGATGTGGCTGTATATTTAATACAATATTCTTTGAGAGAATATTCCTTTTTCAAGATATCCTCTATGATTTGAGATCTTCAATGTCCTTTGTGTGAGATCTCCTTCCATCATTAAGGATCTTCAATATCCTTGTGCGAGATATCCTCCATGATTTGAGATCTTCAATTTCCTTTATGTGAGATCTCTTTCCAATATTAAGGATCATTAATATCTTACAAAATTCACTTAGTAGTTTGTCATTATTAAAACATAAAACATAAATATATGAGGCTAACATATTTCTCACATTTTAAATGGTTATTCATCTTTAATTTATGGTTTTATGACTGAATTGGTGCATGATTTTAATGGTTGTAATGGGGGACATGGGTTCCCCCAAATTGATGGAAGTTTTGGCTTGATAATGACATTGACCTCAATCCCCTTCACAATCTTTATTTTGAATATGGAGAATTGCATGGTTTAACTTATTTTGAACCCATTGCATTACATTAAAGGATAAATGGATAAAAATGGATTTGGATGGCCTTGGTAGGTATGGCTTGGATTTTAAATGGAACTTGGAAGTTAGTTTTGTTATATGGACTGCTTTGGTATAATTGAATTAGCTGAAAAGCATATTAGTATGATGATACCATGTTAGTAAATGAGTTAATGGTTTGTTTATATGTAATTATTTTAATTATGGCTTAAATAAAATTGTGTAGCTCACTGTGATGGTGTAGGTCCTAAGGGGATCATAACTGGAAACCAGGTTTGCCGGCGTTGGGGGTCCATGTGACCATGTTCTTGGTGCACATATAATATATATTTTTAGAGGGCTATAGCCTTGGTGTCCTTAGCTTTTCCTCAATTTTTCCTTGGTTCATGTAGATAATAGTGCGTGGCCTTCCAACATGGGTAGCTGTACCCATATAGCCTATTGGTACCTTTAGGAAGGATTGAGCTACATAGTTCGGGCTAATATTTTCAAACTCTCATTTTCATGGACCTTGTCCCTATTCTGACATCCTATATATATGTATATAAATGTGGTTCATATGGTTTATGACTAGATTTTGGTAATTGCATTATTTTATCCCTATCTCCTGAGTTACGTGCCAGAGCTCGCCCCACTGATCGTCCCTGGATGCTGCATCATTTCAAGATATTGGGTCTGAGGGTTTTTTTATTCCTCTTGTGCAGCGTTAGGTGATTTGGTATTCCATTGGATCTGCTATAAAGTGATGAGCCTCCATCCTTTGGAAGGCCCTGTCATTTAATTAGTTTCTTTATTATCCTAATACTTTAGATTCTTTTTGGTCATAGTCGAGGGCATGTGCCAACTTAATTGGTATTTTTGGTTTTAGAGATTTTTGTGGACAAGTATTGGGTTGATCAATTCTTTTGATTCTTAGAATCTTCATTTGATATATTTATCCTTCTCATTGCTATTTTAGTTGACTTTCACTATTTATATTTATGTGCTCTTGAGGTAAGGCAAAGGGGGTGGTCTCCAGCCTACGTTGGACTTGAGATACCCATCATGGCTAGGCTCGAGTTTGAGTATATAAATATTATATATATATATAGTAGCCAATAAAATTACAGAAGCCACCCAAAGTTTACTTGGGATGGAAATTAGTATGGCCAAAGACATTAATATATGTAATAAGCTCCACAGGTGAGCGATTCTTTGGAGGAGACAACGAAGCAGTTTGTGGGACAATACACTCAGATTGTAACTAAAATACAAAATAACATTCATGAAATTGAGCGCTAAGTGAGCTAGCTATCATTATCATAATATGCATGACCTTTAAGTGTTTTACCAAATAATACAAAGAATAATCCAAAGAAGTTAATGATGATCACTTTGAGAAGTGGATAAGATTTAATGGATACATAGCCTCCAAAGAGATAGGCAATCAAAGGATAACTTTGATCATCAACATTTTCTCCTACCAAGGTTGAGCCCCAAACTAATACCAAAGATGGAATATGTGTAAGAGGAAAGAAGAGAAAAAAGGTTGTTGAGAAGCCTGAGATTGTTGTTGATAGACCTCCACAACTATTCCCATATATATTCTAGAAAAGTAAATAGTATGTTAATTTTTAGAATTTCCTTGATATCATCAAGCAACTACATATCCATATTCCCCTGATTGATGCTTTTAGGGATATGTATATGTCAAATACCTGAGAGATGTGGTGAATGGAAAAATAAGATATGTAGTGATTAATAAGGTTGCACTCACTAAGAGTTATAGTGCAAAGATATCGAAAAACCTACCTCAACAGCTCAAACACTCTAGAAGTATTACCCTTTACTATAGAAATTAGTAAGTTAAGGTTGGGGATATATTGTGTGATTTTGGGGTAAGTATACATTTGAATCCCTTATATGTGTTCCAGTCACTTGGTTTAACTGAGCCACATCCTACAATTATCACTTTACATTAGCAGACCGCTTACCCATTCAATCAAAAGGAGTAATCATGGATGTGCTCGTCAAGGTGAGTAAGTTTACCCATGCAATCAAAAGGAGTAATTGAGGATGTGCTCATCAAGGTGAGTAAGTTTGTGATTCCAACTAACTTTATTTTTTATATTTCAAAGAAGATGAGCAATTACTAGTTATTTTGGGATGCCCAGTATAGCCCTTGCGATTGCTGAAGCAATCATTGATGTAAGGAAGGAAGAGCTGAAGATAAGAGAAAATAATGAATATATAACATCCATAGTGTACATGGAACTCTATATTTATCCTATTTTCTATGTGTCTATACTTAAAAAGTATGTGGGTGACCCTTCTTTGATAGTCTTGTTGAGGATGTTGGTGTGTCAAATTTGTTGTCTTATGAAAAGGTCCCAGTAGAGATACTGGATAGGCAAGTTCGTAGATTAAGGACAAAGGATTTAGCTTTGGTGAAGGCTCATTGGAGGAATCAAAAGAAGGAAGAAGCTCCATGGAAAGCTGAAGAAGATATGAAATCCAAGTGCCCATTCTTGTTCCCCGTGTTGGATGAAAGTGCTTGAGTATGAGTTTTGTTTCCCTCTTATCGTATATCAATTTTTTCATTTTATTTTGATGTACTCTTACTATTATTGTGCGAAAAATGTCCTAACTTCTCATTTGGGGATGAATGATCCTAAAGGGGGGATAATTTAAGACCCCATAAAATTTTGATTATCTTATTTTTGACCCTCCCATGTGCATAATGTTAATTGTTTACTTGAATAATGTTTAGGGATGTTAGAAGGGTATTTTGGTAAAGTTTTGGAATTTTTAAAAAGGGTTTGGGGTTATTTTGGGATGTCGAGGTAGTAATCCTCCATGATAGTAGCGTGCCACAAAGGATATCCTCTGTGATAAGGGTGTGGCATAGAGGCTACCCTCTTTGATAGCGGTGTGCCATACCACTATGTATATTTTTCTAGTTTTTATTTTTTCACTTAGGGTGAGGGGATTTTGGTCTTTTCACCCCTTAGATGACTTTTAAACACCCAATGGGCCTTTTTCCTTCAGCTATCAAAGATCAAACATCATCTTTTTTTTCTTTTTAACTCTAAAACTAAGAAACCTCAAGGTTTTCACAAAGGATTCAACATTCAAGCTCAAAACTTCCAATTCTCTTTAAATTATTCTATATTTCAGGCATGTTCCTCATTCCTAACTTGTATTTTTGTATTGTGACATCTATTTAATCAATATTCATTATTTTTAGTGATGATTTTGAAATTAATTGAGGAGTTTTGATTCTGATTAATTTGAATTTCTTTTCCCATGATTCAAATGGATTATTCATGCTTTAATTTATTGTTTTTGGAACTAAATTTGTGCATTATGATAATGATTGGAATCGGGGACATGGATTTTCCCAAATTGATAAATTTTTGGCTTGGAATGGCATTAACCTCAACCTACCTTGTAAACTTGATTTTGAATATGGATATTTTCATAGTTTAACTTGTTTTTGAACCTATTGCATTGCATTAAAGGATAAATGGATATAGATGGATTTGGATGGTGTTGATGTCCACGGCTTGGATTTTAAATAGAACTTAAGAGTCATTGGTTATATAGACTTGTTTGGCATAAGCTTGTAAGCATACTAGTATGACGATACTATCTTGGATATACCTTAATAAATAAATCCTGGGTTAATGGTTGGTTTATGTGTAACTATTTTAATTTGAGCGTAAAGAAATTATATAACTCACTGTGAAGGTGTAGGTCCCTGTGGATCAACACTAGAAACCATGACTGCTGGCATTAGGGGTCCATGTAACTGTGTGCTTGGTGCACACATTATATTTTGGTAGGGGTATAGCCTTGGTGTCTTTAGCCTTTCCTTGGGTTTTCCTCGGTTCGTACGGCTAACATGCGTTGGGGCCCTTACATCATGGGGAGTTGGACCCATCCGCCCATGGGTGCTTTTAGGATGGAGCGAGCTACATATTTTAAGTTAATACTTTAAACTCTCATGTCCATGGACCTTGTCCCTATCCCAGTATATATGTATATATAAATAAAGTTCTTATAGTTTTGAATGGATTTTGGAGATGGCATTATTTATCTCTTTCCCTTGAGTTACATGTCAGTGCTCACCCCATTAACCGTCTCTGGATGCTATATTATTTCATGATTTAGGGTCCAAAGGGTTTTCTGTTATTCTTGTACAGCGTTAGTGATTCGGCATTCTTGTGGATCTGCAGTGAAGTGGTGAGCCTCCATCTTTTGGAAGGCCCTATCATCTCACTAGTTTTATTATTGCTATAATATTTCATTTTGGACTTTTTTGTCATAGTCGGGGGTAGGTCCCGACTTAATTTGGTATTCTAGTTTTAGAGGTTCTTGGGGACAAGTGTTGGTTGGTTGGTTGTGTTGATTCTTAAGACTTTCATTTGGCTTATCCATCCTTCTTATTACTATTTTTGTTGGCTTTTGCTATTTATATCTATGTACTCTTGATGTAAGGCTAAGGGGGTTGTCTCTGGCCCATTATGGCCTTGAGATACCCATCACAATTAGACCCTGGTTTGGGTCATGACGTTGTGCCTCTAGGTAGACCCCTGGTTTGGGTCATGACGCTGTGCCTCTAGGTAGACATACTCTTTCCCAAGAAACCAATGCTTTATTTGAAATAGTAGCCTTCTTATCCCAAAGATTAATCCTACATGTGTCTTTTATAAGTTTGATGATTTTCTACGAAAACAAAAATAGCTGAGCCCAGTAAGCCTGGACAGCAAACATGACAACTTTAATTAGTTGTAATCTGCCAGCATAAGACATGCTCTTAGCTATGCATGTTGTGATCCTTGATGTAATCTTACTCTTATGTGGTTTACATTGCATCAAGACAATATTTTAGATGAAAGTGGGAACCCTAAATATCTGAAAGGCAATTCACTAGCTTTATAACCAAGAATATCAAGAATATTTCTTTGAATTTGAGGTTTAACCCTTCTAAAGTACACCTAACTTTTGTTCAAATTTGGCCTGAGACCAGAAGCCTCAGAGAAGCCTATAAACTTGTCCTTCAACAACAATATGGATTGTTTATCACCTTTAGCAAACAATAGGAGATAATCTGCAAAACAAAGATGTGTAACACCTAATTTTTGACATCTAGGATGTAAGTTAAAATCAGCCTCTTATCTTAAAGTGGCTAAGCATCTATGTAGGTACTTCATTATGATGACAAAAATATAAGAGGATATTGGGTATCCTCATCTTAACACACTACATGTCTTAAAATTATTAGTTAGATGCCCATAAACCTGTATAGTATAACTAACAGATTGTGTACATGTCATAATCTACCTTACCATATTGCAAGGGATGCCAATCTCTTTTAGCATTTGTTCTATAAAACACCATTCAACAAAATCATATGCTTTCTGGAGGTCCACATTTATCATACACCTAGGAGAAATATTTTTCCTAATATAGCCTTTAATTAGTTCATGACTAGGAATAATATTCTTAGAAATTGCACGACCTGGTATAAAAGCTGACTGACTATGGCCCACCACATCTTCTAGGGCATCCGTTACTCTAGCAAAAATAATTTTTGTAATTTAGATTGTTGAGCAATATGCTATTGGTCTAGTCTCTCACTATTGTAAGGTGTGTAGACTTTGGAATAAGAGTCACTATAGTGTTATTTACCTCCCTTAGCCGCCTATTTTCGTGAAAAAATCCTTAATACCCTTGAATAGGTCTTTCAATATAATCTGCCACGCATTCGTGAAGAAACAAGCACTAAAACCATCAATTCCTGAAGCATTGTTGTCATCTATATTGAATACAACTACTTTCACTTTCTCCCTGGTAATAGCCCTACACATATATCTTTCCGTTGTAAAGTAATTTTTGGTCCATGTCTGATGATATTCTGGTCTATTATGGGTATATTCTCACCTGTTGTTCCCGTTAAAACTCTATAAAATTTGATCACCTCTGCTTTAATATCTTGTTGATCGACTAAAACCCTGTCATATTCACTTTGTATCATAGGTATAGCATTAGAGTTAGCCCTTGATTTCATACAATTGAAAAAATACCTATTGTTGCTTTCACCAGCCTATATCCAGTATGCTTTAGACTTCTGCCCCAAAATTTTCTCTTGAATAGCCAACCATTTATTCAACTCATTTATAGCTTCTTTCTCTTGCATTGTCAAGTCAGGACTACTACGAAAGGTAATGAATTCCTGAATATCATACAAGTTTGTTCTAGATATTTCCACCTTTATATCTATATTGCCCATGGTGTCCTGCTTCATTCATTTGAGTGGTTGTTTACATAGTTTTATCTTGTACCATGATTTAAACATGCTAGATCCTTGGACATTTTGGTTCCAGAATTGTTCCACCATTGCTAGAAATGTATCCTCATATGCTAAAACATTTAAAAAGATGAAAGGTTTTCTTCTTTGAGTTGCAGTATGAGTAACATCTATATGTATGGGGTTATGATCTGAGAAAAAAAAACTTCATATTGAGAAGTCACAATCCCATTTTCCAGAATCCACTTTAGTTTGCATAATACTCGATCAATTTTATTCACACACGTCTGTTAGTACAGGTAATGAATCTCCGTGTGGATTTCATATCTGATAAGCAAAGATTATCCACAAGTTCTTGGAAATCTATAGTTTCTGCTTCTACTATATCTTGCCCTCTTTTTCTATCCTCAGGGTGCAGGGGTAAGTTGAATTCCCCACTTATATACCAAGCCTGATCCAGATTGTTCCCAGTTCTTGTCAAATTTATTCCACAAACCTCGTCTCTCTCCTTGGATGCTACTTCAATAAACAATAGTCAAGAAGCAGGTGAAATTAGTAACCCTGTCTGTCACATAACAGTGTATATATTGACCATTCGTTTCAAGGACTGATACTGTTGCATTTGTTTTCTTCTAAAGAAGCCAAATCCTTCCACTACGTACATGAAAATAGTTGTGACTGAACCTCCATCTTGCAACAACTCTCTTTAAGTTGTCCTTGAATTTATGTTCCTTCACCATTGTTTTAATTAGACCAGTTAAGCATACTTTTTGTTGTCCAAGATACATCCCCATAACCTTCTGTTTGAAGGTCACATGTAAGCACTGACATTCAAAAAAAAACATATCATTTAGAATAACTAGAAAAATCCTAGCAAGTAACGAATGAATTACTTGTGGCAACCATATTTGGCATTAGTTGCACTCTCTTTACTTGATTAGCATAGGACATACTACCCAAATCATCATTTGTAGGGGAAATTTCCATAGTTAAGATAACTCTGAGGAGTGGATTGACTATGATAAACCTCAGTTAGCAGTGGATCTTTTTTGTGGAACCGACTCTTGTATCATCTCCTTCGTGGTTGGCAGTGTGTTTGCTACACCCTTAGTTCTCTATTTAACACCAACATGTGGCATTGGTTTCAATCAACTTGTGATTTCCCTTTATTACCATCCCGGTATGCAGCAGGCCTAAGTGTTTGTTGATTCGGATTACCTCTATGTGGCACATCATCTTTACATTCATGCTTGCAAGCAATACACTTCTTACACATTTAGGCTTCCAGTCATATAACATTTTTGTACTAAATTTTCTTCCAGAAGATTTAGTGATCTCAATCACATTAGGCATTTCTTGGATCATATAAATATCAAAAAGGACCCTGGCAAAGGATATCCTAGTCTGGTTCTTTGTACATTCATCATCCACAATTGGTTATCCCAGTCACCCCAATAATTCAATGAAACGTTAGGAAACCTAATCCATAATGGCAAAATAGTGGAGAACTCCTGCTCAAAGTCAAAGTCTAATGTCCACAGCTTTAGAATCAAGGGAACAGTGTTGATAGAATAAGGTCCTGAACTCATAATTTTATCTCTATTGGCAGCCGATAACAATTTGATTATAAAGAAACCCTCCTCATAGAGGAAATTCGAAATAAGTACAGAATTCTAGCTTTTACCAATGTACTTCTTCATATAAGAATAGTTGGGTACATCTCCCATAGCATACACTATCACAGCGTTCCTCCACTCCCTAGTCTATTGGTCTAATTCCTTCGAGTCTAATAATACATTAGTCGTACCGTTTATCACAATAGGAAGTGTCGGCAACTAATTTTGTCTCCACGGCTAAGTTTAATTTAGAGTTTTTTCGGTTTTAAATATAATTACAATATTTATTTTATTCAAATAAAAAAAAATCATAGTACTCTCTAGACAATTTTGTCATTTTGAATAGCGATTATATATTCTCGTATTTGTATACGAGATCGCATAAATAATTGTTTTATTGAAAATTTGATTTTAATCAAGGATTGTCTCTAAATTAATTCAAATGGGTAAAATATTAACTTAAATATAATTTGTTCTCAAAAATGATATAATTGAAAAAATATTTGTTTGATTTTGTTAAACCAATAAGCTTCGAATTAAACCGGTTGATAATTCACATCAAATTTTATTTTAATTCTAACTCAATTTATCGAATTTGATCATAATTGAAATCAATTTGGCCACAATTTAAATGCAATTGATCAATTGATTTTCAATATGATTTAAATTTGAATAAAGTTGACTGAATTTATAATTTAAGACTAGTTATTAAATAGATTAGTCTTAATGCCTAATTACTCCAGCCTTTCCCTTAAAGTTGTCGTCGACCCGGCCCAACCAACTAACCTAATCTCCCCCTTACCTGTCCAGCCTAACAAATTCATTCCATATCACTAGCCCCAACTTCATCAAACCAGCCCATCACCCTTTCCCCATCAACAACAAGGCACAATAGTAAGCAAACAATACTAACGATGAACAACCTAAAAACAACAGCATCTCTAGCGTACAACATTCAACAATCACTCCTACCCAGCAACGCCAACAATTTCAATGGCTAATACACGCAAACTCGACCCATCAACCCGTGAACCAGGTCCAGCTCAAACCTTATCCTCTTTTAATTGAAAATTCAACTGCGTATGAAAATAGTATGATTTTGGTCATCATATCCATATCCCTCAATGAATTCCCAAAAAACCCTTAAGAACCCCTCTCCCACATCGAAACTTGTTGAAGAAATTGGGTTTTTTGGGTTCTATATAAACCCTCCCTACTCCACCGTTCAGAGGGGATCTTTTTGGGGGACCAAAAAAGGACTAAAAATTCTCTACTCTATTAATATTTGGACTAAAGTCCCCAATCTAGTTTGTGAGAGTTTTTATTCAATTTTTTATTTTTTTCTTATCGTTCTCGAACCAAAGAAAGTGGTGAAATAGTCATCATCAATTCGTCGTCCCATTTCACTACCCTGAAAAAGGTAATCCCCTTTGTCCAAATTAACTTTGATGTTATGGGTTTTGTGACTTATTGATGAATGAATTGGTTGGTCTTGTTAGCTCTAGCAAAATTAACTGATTTTGATGATTATTGACAAATTCATTTAAGTTTCATTGTTGTGCTCCATGATTATTGTCTATCGGCTAATTTTTTTAAGTCATTTATTTTCTTCTCAAACTGAATCAATGTATTTTATTTCCATTAACTATAAGTTAAGCAATGGATGGGGAATAATTTAGTTGAGTCTTGTGTTGTTATGTGCCTAGAAAATAGATACATTCCTTTATTTGTTCATGTCCAGTAGCTAAACTTTGGTCTTTACTTGTATATTAAATTTGCTCTCATGCCTTAATCTTTATTAAATAAGTCCATTTAACAAGATCTTTGTTGCTATTTAATCTCACGTGAATTAGTTTAATGCTTTCCTCTCGACATGCTGAAATTTTGCCCCTTGTTCTCAAAACTTCCCTTCTACAGTACGAAGACTTGATATACACGATAGTTAAATCTTAGTACATATGAAACACCCTATATTTTGGCCCTTGGAAATTTCATAAGCTTTGACCTCACTGCCCTAGTAACGACTCATATGGTATGGGTACGGGTTAAGTGACCCAAGTCATTAGGTGTACAGTGGATGGTGGTTGGGTTTCCTGTCTTGGTTACGACATGGTGGTATGAGTCATTAGGGATGGTGACGGTTGTTAGGACGATCCTTAATCAAATCAGTAACTTAGTGACTTGACTTGTCTCTGAGTATGAGTGGTTCACTAAGAGCCGTGAGGAAAAGGTATGAGGAAAGTATCAGATACCCTATATTCTGTCTTGGATATAACTAGACCATATGAGTCGTATGGTATGGCAATGAGTGGGATCATGGATTCATGTAGTGGGCAGTTTATGGGAGTCCAACTCAATATCTTTGTGACGACTCAAGGGTACAAATCGTATGTTGTGGTCATGAGTCAAGGGATCAACTCGTTACCACATGTGACTTTTTTACAGTTTTTAAGTTGAGGACATTTTAGACATTTTCCACTTTAAATTCCTTTGATACCACACTTAAAACATCCTTTGGGACTTCATTAACACATTGTTCCTAATCAAATACTCTCAAATTCCTCTCAAACTCTTTGTTCAAGAAAAATCTAGGGTTTCATCAAGCTAATTAATTAAGGCTTTCAAGGATGGTTTCTCTCCGTATTTCTTGGTATCTAAGGCATGTTACTCCTTTCTCATTGTTATTTTACTGAAAGCTCATGTTTTAATGTATAATTTTCATGGTATTGTTATGGTTTTGAAATAAAGGTTGGGGGTTTTGGATGTTCATGGTTGAATACTATTTCTCATGGTTTAAATATGGTTTTCCCTATTTTAATAATGGTTTTGAACATATGGTTGCATGGGTTTGGTGGTTGAACTTGATAATGTAAATCTCTTTAAACTTGTGACTTTTGAGTGGGAGAGCATAGAGTCGGTTCCGACTAGTGTCGGAGCCAGATGGTGCACCCTTTGGTGCTAGAGCTAATGAAGAGGCAACTGAAACCTTGTTTGCCCTAGAAGCAACCTTAGACACTAGATAATTTTTAATAATGTTCTCTAGCTGACCATATTTGAAGAACTTGTACTTTTTTTCATCACAGTAACCCCGATGCAATCTACCACGAAATTTCAGGGAGGATATGATAGAGCTGACTAGCCCCACTAGCCTGAGATTGAGCACCTTGTGCCCTATAATTGTTGCTATCATCAAAATGCATGTCTTCCGACGACTTTGGGTAGGTAGAACTAGCCGTTGAGTAAGACCTAGAACTGTCCCAATTCATTCTGGACAACTTTCCACCATCCCTGCCACTCTGCGATTGACCTCCACTCTGCTCAGAAAATCTAAACTTCTTATTTTTCCTCTCCTCTTTCTCTGCCTGCTTCTTCTTCTCTTCCTCAACCTGCTATATATACACAACAAACTTGGAGATATCCATATCCTTTTTCAACAAGGTAGCCTTACTTT
>NC_061111.1:189275845-189297760 GCF_002878395.1 Capsicum annuum
TAGAATCAAGTCTCAGGACAACTCGAAAGCAAACTTTCTCATTCTAGCCCTCATGCTAGAAACCAACTCTAGAGTGTACTGAGATAACTGGTGAAACTTCAAGGCATACTTCTTGACTAACATCGTACCTTGCTTCATATTAACAAACTCTTTTGCCTTTGTTTTCCTCTGCTCTTGAGGAAATAAGCGGTCCAAAAAAATATTAGAAAAATCATCCTATAGAGCTGACTCAGCATATTCACCCCTTGACTTGTCCCATTCTTCATACCATTGATAAGCCACGTCTTTCAATTGGTAGGCAAAGAACTCCACACCCTCTACATTAGTGGAATACATCACATGGAAGATATTTTCCATCTAATCAAGAAAATATTGAGCATCCTCCTTGACCCTAACTTTAGTAAAGGTTGGAGGATTCAACCTCATAAACTAGCCAACCATTGTGGCCTCAGAAGATGGAGCAACAGTATTACCACACTTATACTGAGCAGTTACCAACTAAGCCAACATATGAATAGACTGACAAAACTAAGCATTCATCATATCAGCCGGAGAAGCTTGAGAAGGACTGGAGGGGATCGGTGGAACTTTAGAAGGACAATCAGGAATTGGAGCCGTAGACTGGGTCTGGAACCCATAAGTAGGACGGTTTCCATCAACATTGTCCTCAAGTGGGCCAGAGGATTTTTTGTGAGCTTCAGATCATTTGGGAGACATGATCCGAAAAGTGAACAAATGGGAATTAAAAATGATTTCAGGACCTTAGACTCTACAGCCCAAAAATAGAACCCAAGAAAGAGAAACATTCCTAAATGCCTTGTAGCCTCTGACTTATGAGTGTGGCACGCTACATACCCTTAAAAGATACTTTACTTAACATGGCTTTATGGACTCCCAATTGACCATAAACCTAGGGCTCTAATACCAATCTGACACAACCCAAACCAGGGCGTAGTCGGGTCAGTTATCTCAATTCCAATAAGGAACGGAGACCACCACCAATACCCAAATATTAACTTTTCTGCATCCCATGTCAGATGAATTTCGAACATATAACAAGATAAAGTAATAATAATATAAAGACAATCAGTGAAGACTTAACCATAACCAAACAATCATAACCAAATATCCAACTGATACTGATCGCAATGCCAATACTAATACCAATGCTAATACTAATACCGACACCGCTCATGCCCATAGTAGTCGATACATAACCTCTACCATAGCCAAAACCAAATTAAAGAAATAACAATAATGAAAAAAGTCCAAAACATGAAATGGGGTCTTTTATAGTACGGAAGCTCACCACTTCAATCTGACTCAAAGTTGTCCTTGAATCCAAGTCATTGACCAAAAAGAATAATAGTATGGCCAATTTCTGCAATGTGTGGGGATATAGTGATCGAAGATGGCTAGCGGACTGAACGCTAGCATGTAACTCAGGGATAAAGATAAATAACTCCATACTTCAAAACCAAATCAGATAACAATATGCAATCACATATATACATATATATCATATCGAGATAAGGAACAAGGTTTAATATTTATTTAAAACCTTAACCTGGACAGTGTAGCTTTGTCGTCCTAAAGGCACCCACAGGCTATATGGGTTCAACTCTCCCTAATGAAAGGGCCCTAATATGTGTTAGCCGCACATACCAAAGGAAAAAAACTAAGATGACTAGTATATCCCTAAAAATATAAAGTGTGACATCATGCACACAGTCACTGATAACGCTCAAATTATACTCTTGAATGGGTGTAAGTGATCGTTGTCAATATAAAACCCAACTAGGTTGGGGTCGAATCCCATAGAGGATAAGGTATGAACTCAAGTTGTTTATGATTTAATTCATTGGTAGTTTACTGTTTGCTGAAATGGGGTTTAAGTTTTGCAGATAATTTATTGTCACTTTGAATTTGATGTTTGTAACCAAGATTTTATGAAATAGCCAGGATTATGTTCACTAGGGCTTATGGTACATGATAGATGCTAAAATTTACTCAAGAACCTCACGGTGGTTAGAATCACAAGCTATCTTTATCGATGATATGCTCAAATGTCTCTCGACCTATTCAAGCATCTAATTTCCTAATCCTCTCGGACGTAGGGAATCGCTATGCACTGTCAAGATTTTACCTCAGGTTAATCAACCTTGTCACAGCGTTGATTATTAAATGAAGCCTTTCCGAGTCCTTGTTGATAATTCACTTCCTACTGTTTATGATTTCTTTCTCAAGCAAACCAAAGTAGGTACACCTACTATTTGCAACCAACAGACGTAAATTATAATCTCGGAATTACCTAGAAATCTTAACACCTATTAAATCTTGAGTATTTAACACCTTATCATGACCTAACCCTAGATCTCATGATCCAGGTTACAAGTGTTTAGCCACTCATGATGCAAGAAACAAGTATGCAAATTAAATTCATAACTGAAAGGATTAACTTACAATGATGAAGAAAATCAAAAGTATACTTTGAATTGAATCACAAGGCAAAGCTCCAAAATATTGGTCTTAGAGGGAGAGAGAGAGAAAAATCGTATATTCTATCTTGTGGGATATGTCAATCGATCCTCGAAAACCCTAAAAAAGGCTTTAAATAGTTAACCCTAAATAAGAAAATAAAACTAAAGTCATAGATTTTCCTCAGAATAGATGACGGCGACCGTGACGGCCTATCAGGAGTTTGACAGCCTATCACGGATGTCGTCAGATTCTCTTTAAGTTTGGCTTTTGCTATCTTAGGCTGATGGCGACAATGACATCCTATCAGGAGTCTAACGGCGCATCATGGATGTCGCTATCTCCTCTTCCATTTTCAGACTTTCTGCCTAAGGTTGATGGTAATCCTGACGCCTTATCACAACTCTGACGCCTTATCACGATATATCATCACAACGTTACAGCAAATCTCATTCTCTAGTTAAGGCCGATGACATCCTTAATAGCCTATCACCAGGCTGATGGAGTGTCATGGATGTCGTCAGCCACTCTTTGTTCTTTATTTGCTTCCGATTTCATGCTTTTTGCTTTCTTTATTTGTGGTTCCCTTTCCTCTCTACTTTTACTGCAAAATCAAAGTAAACTAATCAAAAACAACTAAAGTTGCTCAAGACCTTACAATTATTTAGAGTTAAAAGCTTCAAATATGTTAGTATAGGCTCACACATCAACACCCTCAACTTAAATAATTTTTTATCCTCAAGCAACCATAACATAACTAAGAGTATACAGAGTACAATTTGGCAGCTAACTCCTCATATCAGTTCAGAGTACATTTACCATCTCCAAAGTCAATCAAATTAAAAGAAATTGTGTCTATTATTGAAAACAACCATGCAACTCACAAAGATCAAGATATGGCAAAAATTCAGTAATAACAACCAGTACATACCCAAATCACACTATCCGAGTAAGTCAGTGATTAGAAACATACCTAGTGTGCCCTCACAACAAAGAAATCCTTTTCTCACTCATATCATAATTCTCATAAATAAACACTGGGATAAATACAAGACTCACTCTCAGAATGAAGTTCCAAACATTGAGTGTCAAATGCCATAGGATTGCCCTTATAGTCAATACGCCAGTCTTCAGACAGGTTAGTTAGGATCATTATAGGGCTTTTCTTAAGCTTGTAACTTCGGCCAGGGGCTGGTAAGATATTCATGGATATTTTAGAGTGACTATGTCTCCTTGACATTACTCTAAACTCTCAGGGTTTCAACTCTTAACCTTATTTTCCTCCCCTCTTTTATTGGCCACACATGCTCAAGATGGGTGCAGCCTCTTTAATTATCAGATTATCTTATTATCATCTTTTACACAGCCTTCTCTTTTCTTATTTCTTTTTCACCGCACCTAAATTTTTATTCATTTTTTTTATTCCTCCTCTCATCATACTCATTTTGCATCACGCATCCCTATGATAGCCACCCTCAACTTAGGATGATTGCCTGAGTCAAGGTGCACAGTGTGCAAGGAGGATCAGGGCTAAAATAGGTTCATTATGATGTGACCAGAAAGGTGAGAGGTATTGAAGAAATAAATAGGCTAATTAGGATCAAAAGGGGATCAAGGGATATTATGCACGTAGGGAAAGTCATTTTGGCTAAAGTGAGTAAAAAAATCAAAAACGGCCTATGTTCCTTTCCTAACGCCTATCCTATGACCATGGCAAGACTAACAGAGCAAGTTCTAGATTCAACACACAACGAGAACTGAATAAAACCTTACACACACATGGCACACAAGTATCTCGCATATCATTACTTATCTGGTTCATGTATTTGTTTAACAAAGGTTAGTTAATTGCCAGACTAATGCCATAAAAAGATACATTATGGTCACAATAGATGCAATTTGCACAGTACACACTATATCAGACCAATGGAGAGGTATTCAAAAATCACAAAACAAGCTAACTGCCTCAAGTACTTGCACTACTCCTAGTTATCTACTAAATATGTTACAACAACAATCTACCCTACACCCTCAACTTAAAATAAAAAATAAACTGCACTAAGGGTTAGGGTATACCTGAAGACAATCAAGAATATGGATCCTGGGTCTCTGACCCTGCTACTTTATCATTTGCTGTCTTTTCCCCATCAGGAGCATCTAGCCTAGCAGTGATGGGAGCCTGGCTAGATGAAGCACCTGCAGCCCTAGCTCGGATGGCTGCCTCCTACTTCTCTGTATCAGCCAGGGACTCCAATCTTGCCTTCTTCAACTCCTCTTTTTTGGCCTTCTTTTTCACTCTTCTTTCTTCCTCACTTTATGGCTCTTCTCTCTTATATTTGCCCTTCTTTTCCCCTAGTTTCATCTTTTTCTTTGGGGAATCTACAGTGAGGTCAAGTATGGGAATTTTTTCTTCAAATTCAGGCAAGGCCGAGCCTGTTGGCATCATAATTTGGTTCTATTACAAAACCCCAACATCTGCTTTTAATTTTTCCAATGCCACCCTGAATTTAGCAAGATCAGCTCCAAATATTTCTCTTGCCCATACATCGAATCGGTTCTCCAAATCTGCAACCCGCTCAGGCAAAGTCACAAAAGGCTCAAGGGCAGCCTTAATTTTCTTGTCCATAGTAGTAGTAAACTGTTTGGGAAAAGCATGTAGTTGTGCCTCACACCACTTGACTTGTTTAGCCATTTTTCTAATATCAATCGCTGAAATGCAAATCCTACTGATGCTGTAGGAACTGAGGGGCTGGCTTCAGTCTCAGGCACTAAACGTTCCTGTGCTAAAGAAGTTGGCTGCCCGGTCTCCGAATCTTATGCTTCCACATAAGGTGTTGCTCATGCATCTATAACTAGGGGGTCCGCTGCTACCTCTGCACCTCTATCAAGTCTCAATCCTAGCTGATTCTTATCAAACTGTATGGGGTTGTGAGTTTTTCAAGTAGGAACCTCATCATCAACTCCTGTAATCTTCGACATATTAGCAGCTCAGCACAACTCTGTGATAAGATAAGGAAAAGGATAAGCAATATCTTTTCTCGATATACTAATCTTTATCTCATCAGCAATGATTTCCCCAAAGTTCAAGGAAAGCTGCTATACCATGCTTGCTACTAAAATAGCTCGGTCATCACCCAGAATATTGTCTCCATCAGTAGGCATCAGCCAGATATGCACTATACCCCGCCAAAACTTTGCCTCCTGAGTCAAAGAGGACTTACAGATTCTCTTATTTGGGTTTGTCACCCATGCTGGTTCTCCTTCAGCTATGATATTGGCCAACCACAGACGTTGTTTCTCCCGATTCTTAATCTAAGCATAAACTGATGGTACAGTGGCCTGAGGAGTGAAGTTAGGGCCATGTAAGAATCTGTTGATTGTTCTAATGGAAATTTCAACCCTTACGCCCTTCACCTGCACTCTATCCAATAGGGGTAGGTCTGCTACTCTTTCACCTGGCCTACACATGTTTTCTAAATGAGCCCGGTAGTTCATGTAGAACTCCCAAACTAATGCACAACAAAATAATCCTCCTCCTTTTGTGGTCTTCCCCAATCCATACTCTTGGAACATCTGTTCTACTTCTGGGTACCTGCTCAACCCTTTTGTGATAATCATCTTTTCTTTCTGAATGGACTTTTAGCTCTTCTTCTATCATTTCTGCGAAGTTCGGCAATGTAGATACTTTCTGCTTTAGAAAGTTGCCGCCTAGAATTGTCGCAAACTTTGGGGTTCTTACATTTGATAAGTGTTCCCCGAGGTGGAGACTCTTCCTATTCTTATTGTTTAGTGGACGGGGACTCTGATACTGTTTCCTCAGACTCAGACTTCTCAGACTCTTCTTGCTTCTCTTCTTCAGATTCAGCATGTTCAGACTCATGCTGTTTAGAACTCTCTTGCTCAGAAGTTGTTGTTCTTCCAGTGTCATCACTATCCTCTACTTCAATTGGTGGAGGTGATGAAGGTTTCTTCGAACTTGGCTTCTTCTTTTACTTCTTGAGCAAGGGTTCTTCCTCATTGTAATTAGATTCCTCATCGATGAGCTTACGACGTACACTTTTTTCCCACTTTCTTTGGTACTGTGGGGCTCTTTCTTTTTAGTGTTATTGTAAAGTTCCTGGAGACAATAGAAGAACATTAGTCAACCCTCAAGAAAACAAACACAAATGCATTAATCAATTAAGTTCATTCATGCCTCAGGTTCTAGGTGTGACAAAATTTCTTGATAAGCTGTCACTACTGTGATAGCTTATCACGATTGTCATCAACCTCAGACAGAACCTTCAAAAATTGAACAAATTTTGACGACAATTTTGATAAGCCTTCATAATTGCGATAGCCTATCACAAATGTCGTCAACCCTAAACAGAATCCAATTTCTTTTCAGCAGCTTTTGATGACATTACTGATAAGCCATCACAATTGTGATAGCCTATCATGAATGTCGTCATCTCTTATCAGAGCCCACTTTCAATTTTTACTCAATTTTTGGTCCCCATTATTTCTTAAAATTCACTTGAATTCCAATTTGTGAGCTGCCTTTTAAACTCTGAGGTCTGCTCAGCAAACCCTAGGTGTGATTTTCAGCTTTTTTTTTCAAGTTGAATTTGGTGTAAGCCTCTTAGGGACTTGGGTTGACATTATTCTATTACTTACCATCAGAAAGGAAGAGTTAAAGTAGAGTATACCTGATGGATCCCTTAAACTATTTTCACGCACAAAAAGAGGAAGAAATAGGAAGAACTCCTTGATTGTGAAGTGCAAACCCACACAAAAGAATTTGTTTTCTCAAGAATGTTTGAAAAGAGTAGGAGATCAACTAACTAAGGAAATAAATAACTAAATAAAAAGAAATAAAACTAGCAGAAATTTGAAAAGGTTTCACAATTGGCTGGGTTGAATCTGCTTTAAAATGGGCCCTGAATTCAGCTTTTAAGGTTATGGGCTGACGATGATTTGTGACGGCTTATCACGAGTATGATAGCCTATCATGAACATCATCACCCTTGACAGAGAATACCTCAAGCTTGGCCTAGCTGACGACAATCGTGATAGTTTGTCACAATTATGATGGCTTGTCACGAATGCCATCATGACCTTTCAGCTGACCTTCTCATTTTTCCACCTGCTCTGTACTAAATCCTAATTGTAAAAAAATAAAAATACTTGCTTAAACATAAAAAATTTGGGTTGCCTCCCAATATCGCCTAATTTACTGTTGCAGCATGACTGGGTTATCTTGACTACTCAGACTTCACCAAGACAACCTATTGATACCCCTTTTCCATCATCATAGAAGATGTCAATGATTGAGAAGACACTCATACCTTTTTGTTGGGTCATGGGTTGATGCATTTTGAATTTTGCCTCTTTTTTCCAAGCCTAAACTTAAGCTCATTCAACTCTATGTCAACTATTACTCTTCATGTTGCTAAGAGTGGCCTCCCCAAAACAATGTGTACCTCGAAGTCTACATCACAATCCAGTACCATAAAATCCGCAGGAAGAATAAATTCTGCTACTTTCACCAACACATCATGCAAAATTCCAATAGTTCATTTTATCGACCTATCTGTCATTACCAATCGCATGTTAGTGGGTGCCGGAGCTTCTAAACTGAGCTTCTTATATACAGCCAGTGGCATCAGATTCACGCTGGCACCCAAATCACATAATACCTTTGCAACATCCAGATACCTAACTTTGCACGGAATAGTGAATGCTCCTGGGTCGGCCTTCTTTTGCACTAAGAATCATGTGGAAGTTGTGCTTCAATGGTGAAGATTGTCCACCTACTCACTGTTGACATTTCTCTTCTTTGTGATGAGATTTTTCATGAACTTTGCATAGCCTGGCATTTGCTCAAGTGCCTCAATCAAAGGCACATTAATTGTCAATTGCTTGAGCATTGCCATGAACTTGCTGAATTTTGCATCATCGACCTTTTTCTTCAACCGTTGAGGAAAGGGAAGTGGTGGTCTAGGGATAGTCGTTAACACCACTTCCTCTTCCTTCTCATTTTCCTTCTCCGAATCATCAGCAGAACTATCTAGCTTCTCATACTCCACTAGATTACTTTCTTCGGGTTCATCAACAATTACCTCATCTTCTATAGATTTACCCACAGAAGGGCCAAGTAACATCTTACTACTCCGAGTGGTGATCTCCATACATGAGTCATTATTATGCGGATTTTGAACTGTATCACTAGGTAAAATACCACTTTTTCTCTGATTCAGTGTAGCAAAAAGTTGGCTCATCTACTGCTCTAACTGCTTAATAGAAGTAGAGTGTGAGCTAACCAACTGACTGAGGGTAGAGAATTCACTCTTCATAGTAGTTACCCCCGAGTTGGTAGCTTCCACTCCCTTCAACAACTTTTCCATCATGTTCTCCATGGACATCTTGCCCAAATTTTTTGGTTTCACTATTACTTTGAATTAATGCATTGCATAAATGGTAATGGAACGTGAAATGGTTTGGTTTGGTTTTAAATGACTTCGAAAAGGCCTTGGAGGCAATGGTTTTGGTTTGATGGTTTATATGGCATGATTTTAATAGACTTACAAGCTCTAATTTTGGTATGGCGATACCAATGGTTAATGCCTAATTAAAAGACTCCTTGATAAATGATTGGGAAGGTGTAAATGACTTTAATATAGGCATAAAGGGGTCGTGTAGCAAAGTCATGGTAGGTGGAGGTCCTGGGGGTACCGATACAATAAACTCATGTTTGCCGATGTGAGGTTTGGTCATGGTTACCGTATTCATGATGTCACACTTTATATTTTGGGGTATATACTAGTCAACTCATGTTTTTTTCTACGGTATATGCGTCTAACACACACTGAGGCTCTTTCAGCAGGGAGAGCTGAACCCATATAGCCCGTGGGTGCCTTTAGGACAAAAGAGCTACACAATCCAAGTTAAGGTTTTAAATACATGTTAAACCTTGTTCCCTATCCCGACACGATATATATATATGTATATATCTGATTGCATATGGTTATGTGATTTGATTTTGAATGACGGCATTATTTTATCTTTATCCCTGAGTTACATGATAGCGTTCACTCCATAAACCATCTTTGGGCACTGATAACGCTCAACTCACTCTTTGATTTAAGTGCAAGGAGATCGTTGTCAGCATATTACCCAACTTTGAATCCGGGTCGAATCCATGTTGAACAATGTGAGTGGTGATCGAGTAAGTCCGAAATGAAAGTTGCTTGTTAGATTCAAACCTAGGATACAAATATTTGGAGGTTTTAATATTTTCAAAGTTGTACTTTTTTTAGAACTTCTAGCATCCTAATTCGAGGCTAAGAATAATTAAAGCGTAATCAATTATGAACAGATCTTGGGGCTATGTCTTATTAGGTGAAACTACTGCGTGTGTTAATGAAAAGCAACTTAAAATCTTAGCTAAAGCATGAGTCGGTAGGCTAAGATAGGGATTTTGATACTATCCTTTCAACAAAGTACCAAACTATCATCCTCGGATTCTTTTAAATACCTCGTGAGTGTGGTCAACCAAACATCACCAAGCCTCAATTGGGCATCCCTATTCTAAGAAGATGCCCAAGATATAGCAATTCCGCAATTTATCCTTATTTTTAATACAATAGAAAGGGAATAACTATTATCCATCTTATTGTTCACAAATGCTCATGTCACCAACATCCCTTTTTCAAGGATGATGTAGGATCTCGACTACCCACATCCCTCTTTCAAGGATGATGTGGTGTTTGGGGAAAATGAGGCTTTCACCAATAAATTCTATTTTTAATCAAACATTGGTTAAACCCAACAACATTAACCAAGAATTTAGGCTAACAATCACAACCCACACACACTTGTGCCCTATCCAAACATAACCCCAAGAGAGAGAACTAGCAACTCATAAGGATAATAAGAAAAGATATACCGAAATCTCCATCAAATTGATTTATGAAAGATAAAGAGAATGCAAATACAAACCCTAAATTTCAACAAATCTTCAATGAAAATTGTTAATCCTCCACTTAAGAGTTTCTCTAATGCATTCTTCACCCAAAATTAGTACAAAAATATTCCCTCAAAATTGGAATAGGGATTGTGGGAGATATAGAGTTCAAAAAATAAATCTCTTTTTCCCCAATGTGCAAGGGTTTTGAGTTAGTGAGACTTTGGGGGGCAGCTGTCAATTTACAAAATTTCCCTTTGAGCATAATCCCGTGTTGATGCAATCGCGGCATCTTTCCCGCGATCGCGGATACTGTGAATGCGTTTAGATCAGAGTAATCACAGTAGATGACCAACTTGAATGTCCACGATCAAGGCCCTCAGACCGCAATCACGGTAACTGAGCCTTGTCTGTGCAGGGTCTTTTAGTTGTGCACTATTCTTCTCCTTTTGACCCTTTCAGCTCAAATCCACATCTTTCCGTCTCATAACCTATATGCTGCAACATGTGGGAAGTAGTGCATTTAATCACAAATTTATCTGATTTATACATCCAATTCATAGTAGTGCGCACGAATGTTAAGTGTAAAAGAGTGGTAAATTCACCGCTCATCAACACCCCTAAGTTAAAGATTTGCTTGTCCTCAAGCAACACTATATCTTACCATTAGACAATGCACATTTTTTCTATTTTCTATAACCCAATGATCATAATGACTACGAGCTTGGTTACTACCACAAGTAGCTCATCAGACATGGGCAAAGCTATTCTCACGACACCCTTCATCATGAAATGAAATTCTCAAAGATGCAAAAAACTTCAATGGAAACCATGCAACAATCACTAATACTCAAGAAGTGACTCGCTTTTGACATCAACTCTATTATACTTATTTTACCTCATTTTTGGGAGATGACAAAATCATCCACCTCAGCTTATTTGCATGCCTCCTCACAATAAGGAAAATTTGACACACAAGTTATCAAATATGAAATAAGGGATTTAAATGCAAAACTCTCACTCTCACAAGGACTCTCGATGCTAACAAGTACCATGCCATAGGCTTGCCCTATTTTCAATCATCACTACAATGAGTACACTTGGTTGGAGATCTCAAAGGGTTTTTTAAGCTTGTAACGTAGGTTAGGGTAGAGTAGGTTATCATTTATGAACAATGTGGCTATACCCTCCCTTAACAGCTATATTCACACTCTTTCATCCAACTTTTGACCATGGGCCACTACTATTTTTTTCACTCTTTGCACATGTGCCTACTTTTATTACCTTGATCCACTAATCTATTTGAAAGCATTTTCTTTTCATCTCTTTTCCTTGTACGCTTCATTCTTTTCTTTTCTTTGTTGGGTCCTTTGTTTTTCTACTTCATTTGTTCTTAATGCTCAAGCTTTTAGGCACTCAGTTACAACTTCGTTGCCCAAAGCTACCTCTTCCAATCTTCACCACCCCCAACTTAGGATTTTAGCATCAAGTTTCATTTTTAAGTTCAAAGAGGGTAGGGTTCAAAATAGGGATAAAAATTAAATGGATCACGGCTTGCAATGTGTTTGCCAAAGAAATGTCCAAAGGCTCAAAGTGGGTGACTAGGGATAACATCTAAGCAAGGTTAGGTTTTTTAGGCTAGAGTGGACTTCCAAGTTCACAAAGATGGCCTAGGATCATCTCACCAACCAAATATAATCAAATTAGCCTTGAGAAACTAATGGAAAAGTTCTAGTTGGTACAAGTATACATGAGATTTAATTAAATAAGCTCAACACACAAGGCATGCAAATTCATAAGGGAGCTCAATTTCCCCTCCCACTAGAGACAACAATGGAGAATTTAGCAATTTTTACAAGCCAAAATTTTAGAGTCACAAAAGGAGAAAAAGTATTGTTACAAGGTCTCTCACATCCATGCCCTTGATTTTTGAAAAATTTTGCACGAAAGGGGGTGGTTTCTTTGTATTTTCACCACGCGTTATGGCACCAACCCAAGCCTTCGTCTCATATTTTGGATTTCATGCTGGTAAACCATAGATATGTCTACTAAAACTTTGCCATTAGTACAAGTGCGATCCCAAATCCAAAATTCCACAGGTACTCAGACTTCCCTTGCATTTATATCCCCAATGCTATGGGAACTTAGACTTTCCCTGTATTCATGACTCAAAACCCAATCATAATGCTTTTCCCTTAAGAATGTTGTCACACAATCATCATAGGGAAAAGATCATCCGATATCACCATAAGCAAAATAAAGATAAAGTAAAAATCTAAAAATAAATCAAACAACTAATCTATAAAATGTGGACACCATCAGAGTGCCCAAATATTACACCCCAGAAACAAAAATAAATATTATTCAAAATGTCATCAAAATATCCAGACATATCTAAATAACACAGATCCAAATAAAATGAATGTGGAGACAAACACCCCCAACTAAAGCTAGCATTATCCTTACTCCATAATTAATAAATCATAAGAAAGAGAAAAGGGTGCTCCCTGAAACTGCATCAAGAGATACTCTAATATGTGGACTCTGTATTATTTCCATCGACATTAGTATCATACCACTCAGTAGGGGTGTCATCATTGCTATCTACTCTGGGAGAAAGTAGTCTATCTCGGGGTTTCAGGACCTTCATAGGCCCTTTACCCCCTTCTACATCTTACTGAAAAACTTATCTCTCTTCTTCTCCCTTTTTTCATCTTTTTGTGGGAATCTTGAAGCTCTCTGTGAGACTCTTCCAATGGTAAGTAGGCCCTCTCAATCCTAGTAATAGTGTTTCCCTGCATCTGCTGGTCCTCTGGATACTTCTCATAATATGAGTCGGACACATATGAGTAGCAGGTGGTGTAGGGCTCTCTCGGCCCCTAGGGCGATCCTAGCACAAGCTCCATAATGACCCTAATATAAACACCAATATCTTCAAGAGGCACGGTATTGGATGTCTACAAGACTCTGTCTCCTCACATGTCGACTTTTCCAAGTCGATCTTTCTCTTTTTGCTTTTTCCTGGTGCACCCTCACCCCAAATCTTGAAAGGATGAATTGGGGTTCCAGGGCACACCCAAGTATCTCTTGGGTATTCCATAACACCATCTCTCCCACAAATCTCAGTAATAAGAGAAGATAATAAGAGATGGTTACTATCGTGGTTCTTGAAGAACTTCATATTAGAGATTACAAAATGACCAATATTCTACGGAATGTTGTTTAGTATGTAGGCAACCATGCAGGTGCTCAAATCTATAACCACGGTCGGGTGAGTGAAATAAGAGATCCAGTCGCAAAGGATGTTAAGCCATATATAGGCCGCAATAGTGAAATCATTCATCGAGATGCCCCTCTCGGTTGCTACCCAAGGAACCTTCTTTCTAGGACACAACTTTTAAGTCATCAAACTACGCGGCTCACACCCCTTTGCTTCAAAATCAGCCATATCTACATTTGGGAGACCATATAATTTATTAATTTTCTCTTCCTCAAAATTTGCATTCCTCCCCAGGTCCTGATGACTGGGTCCGCGAAAGATACTACGCTAAGATTAGCTAGAACTCACATACCCACTGCTTCTTTGCCCGACAAAGATTCGGGGTAAATTATCTCCATCTGATGGCTACGATCCTATCATGAACTGCTGGAAGTTTCTCCGATACCTTCTCTAAACATGTGCCCCTCTCCGGAAGCAGCTTTGTCTTTAGAAGTTCATCATAGTATTGGTTGTGGAATTTGGGAGTCATGAACTGGATTTGGTCATAGTTCTCCATGATTTAAACCTAAAAAACATGAGTACAATGCAATAACATTTATCCTCAACATTTTCATACATAAACTAGGCTATGTTGTCCAATGAAGTTCATGGGATGGGTACTTGGTGGTGTTTGAACAAAAATTGGAAGTGCTGGAATTTTTGCCCAGGTTGAGATTCAGCCTCAGTTATGGCAATTGTGAGCCACTAAGCCATGATTACAGTTCCACAATCACGATCCAATGACTGCGATTAAAGGTTCCATGATCGCGATCCCGTGACCGCGATCGCGATACTTGAGGAAAGATCGGGCTAAATTTTCAATAGCTTAACTATCAAATTTTGGGGCCAAAATATGTTCTAAAATACCAATTAATCATTAAAAATATCAAAAAAGGATACTAAGTACTCAATCATGCCCCCAAAATATGAAAATAACTAGTTATTGACTCTTATGGGTATTTGATCGGGCACTTGGTGTGCTCCCTATATTTTTCTCAATTTTTCACAAGTTTGGGTACTCAAGACTTCCCCACATGTATGCACACTATTTATAATAGCTAATCACCACAGAAATATAATTCAACAAAGATTTAGCAATAAAAAAACATAGTTTTAGGCCCTACCTAGTTCATTCCCTCTAAGGCCTACTCATAACAATTAAAAACATGAATTTAAAGTACTTACCAGAGGAATGATTGTAACACCCCATACTTTTCCTAGCTTGAAATCATCCCTAGAAGGTTAAATAAAAGTTTCCAAGACAAATAATATATTTCTTTGTATAGAATTTTTCATATTTAGACTTCCCATTGTGTGGGAAATTAAATAAGGTTTCTAACAACATAAGATTCACCTAAATCCTATAACTAAGTAAGAAGTTATGGCTATTTTAAGTTCCAGTAATAAGACACCATCATTTAGGTTATTAGCACATTGTGGAGAAGGTTTAAATGACATTTGTCAATTTCCAGTGGCCCTCCACGATATTAGGGCATCACGGAGAGGGCTAAATCCCCAATTATCCAATTCCAGTGAGGGAACATTATATTGGCGTGTTGCGCAATGTTTGCAGGTCCCATCCGAGGTGGTAACATGATACCACTACATCGCGCCACTATGCATTTTCCCAGTTGGCATTTTCCAGTGGCTTGACGCGACAGTGGTGCATCGCGCTAAGGCAAAAAGTTAGGATTTTGGTCATTTTTCTAGTTCTATTTATGAGTTTAAGAGGGGTATTTTTGTAAATCTCCCAGACCCTAATCCATCCAAAACAATGAATTAAACCCCTCCAAAGCACTTTACATCCACTTTTCATCGAATCACTCTCAAGTAAAACCCTAGTCCATCAAACTTCCTCCCCAAGAAATCCAAATTTCTCCATTTATTCTCCAAGGCAATTCAACATTGAGAATCCCCAATTCAATAACTCTAAGAAGTCATCTCCAAAGCATCAAAATAGACCCAAGATTCAAGTTTTAGCATCTAGTTCATCAATTGAGGTATGTGGGGTTATGAACAAGGATACTTTTTTCATTCTTGTGCCCGAAACTTGTTTTAATTACTAAAGTTATTTGATTTTATGTGATTTCTATGAAATTCAAGTTAGGTTTTATACCCATTATTGTTGTTTACACACTTAAGAGATTTCCATTGATTTAGAAGTCGATTTACATGACAATATTTATAGTTCTATGCATTGTGCAGTAATTTCCAGATTTTATGTTGAATTATAAATGTTTACGTTATCAAGCATGAAATTTTGAGATGTTTTAACATGAGATTGTTGCATGGGTCATTAAGCCATAATTAAAGATTGTTATTTCAAGATTGTTGTGCTATAAGTACCCTATGACCAGATCCCTTTCAGATTATTAATAAAGATTTGACCTTTTGGTCTCAGAATAGATATGAAATCCACTTTACAAATTCAGATTACAGATTTAGCTTTACAGAATTACAGTTGGTTTTCATTATAAACCATTAAACTATTTTAAAAGTAGAGTTACATCAGAATGAGCATATAGATATTATTTTAGGAGTAGTATTTAGCATCGATATGGGTACGTTACCATGGTTTCATACCCAGAACTATGTGCCAACATAGGATTTAGATTATTCCTACTTCTATGTGGATGACAGATATGTGATCACTCAGATAGGTTGTACTCCCTGGCAAGAGTATGACTCCTCCCCCCAACGTGAGGATGTTCCTCCTTAGGGGGACAAAGAAGTTGGACTCCATGAATGCTAACATGGTTTATGTCGGCTTGAAAAACCTCCCCTACAGATAAACCTTCAGATAAAAGATAAAGTATTTTCTATACAGACTTACAGATTTCACTTAACCTATATGATTTGAGAATAAGAACATAACACAGATTTCAGAACTAAGTGTAATGGCTCACAAGATTTATATTATATGTTTTACTATTCATGATTTATGATCTTTAGATTTTAGATTATTCAAGCCTATGTGAGTCATTTATAATTAGCATGAATGATTTTATAAATTATGATGATATTGATTATTTATTGCATTTACCCCCATATACTCAGTACATCCTCAAAGTACTAATTCACATATATGTCATGTGCTACATTGTCTCATATTATAGGTTCAGGTGCTCAGTCTCAGTAGCGTGAGTGATTTTTTAGTATCTTATCTACATTTCTGCAGTTGGTGAGCCCTCATAGTTCGGGGACTTAGTTATTCAGATTTCCAGTCTATTAGTAGATACTTTAGCATTTATTTCAGATAGTTTGAGTCAGCTGGGGCATGTCCCAGTGACTCCCTAGTTTCAGTTAGTAGAGGCTTGTTGGATTACCAGATTTAGTGTCCAGTTTTTGTTTCAGTATTCATATTTTTATTATCTGCTTATTTAGACTAATGAAATTAGTATTATTAGATATACTCAGATAGTTCAGATAGTTTTCTACATTTACTATGGTTTTTCATTCATATTTCCCTACTTTGAGATTCATATTTAGAAAAGGCAACCAGGGTTAGCTCAAGACTACTTGTAGTTTAGAGCACCGTGTGGTGTCTCGGGAATCAGATTTAAGGGCATTACAAATTTAGTATCAAAGACTAAGGTTTAGAGAGTCCTAGGGAGTCAGACAAGACGCGTTGCATAGAGTCTTGATCAACGGTGTGAAGCACGCCATATCTATGAGCAAGAGGCTATGGATCATTTTAGGAAATCATCTCTTCTTTCATGATCTATCATGTATTCAGTGTCTTTATATGCTTCTAACTCATGTTTTCATGTGAAAGAAAATGCCTCCTCGTTGAGCTAACACATGGAAAAACAATGATCAACCACCTCAGCCTGCAGATCTTTTGAATGAGAATGTGTCACATGCAGAGTTTCGGGCTGTCTTTCAGGCGCTAGCCTAAGCTGTGACAGCTAAAGTTCAGGGCAACCATCAAGTTGTAGCCCCACTTCAGCAAGATGGGGACTTAGCCATAGCCAAAATCCGAGATCTTGTGAGAATGAACCCGCCGGAGTTCTTTGGGTCGAAGGCAGGTAAGGACCCACAGTTGTATTTAGATAAGGTAAAGAAGATCACTCAAAATATGCATATTTTTGAAGAGGATAGTGTATAATTGGCATCCTATAGGCTGAAGAATGTTTCTTATGATTGGGTAGTGATGTGGAAAAAAAGTAGAGGGGATAATGCAGCCCCCACGACTTGGAAAATTTTTCAAGATGCGTTCTTGGTCAAGTTCTTCCCACGGGAGATGAGGGAAGCTAAGATAGAAGATATCATAAACCTAAGGCAAGGCTCAATGATAGTGAAAGAGTATTGTCTCAAGTTCAAGCAGTTGTCTAAGTATGCCTCTAATTAGATGGCTGACCCTAGATCAAGCATGAGTAAGTTTGTGGCTGGTGTGTCTGGGTTGGTAGTTAAGGAGTGTAGGTCTGCCATAGAGACATAGATCTTCCTAGGTTTATGATGCATGCTCAGTAGATTGAGGCAGAGAAGATGAAGGAAAGAGAGAGAGTAAATAAGAAGGCTAGAATAGGGCAGTTTGACTATGGTCAGAATAGGTCTGGAGGAGGAAATTGTTCGTAGTTTTTGAATCGCTCATCTATGCCCGCACCTTCTTCAGCTAGTGCTCCTACACCCAGAAATAGGCAAGAGCAGTAGGATAAGTCTTCTATGTCTAGGTCTTAGTGTGAGTAGGAAGCCCAACCATTTCTAATGTGCTAAGTGTGGTAAGAATCATGGAGGTGAATATTTGTGGGGTCAAAAAGGTTGTTATGGTTGTGGCCAAGTGGGTCACGAAATCAAAGAGTACCCGCATGCTAGATAGGGAAATAGAGATGTTCATCCACAGATTAGGCTAATAGTGCACTAGCTAATCTTGGTTACCCAGCCCCTCATCAGGGTGCCTCATCCAGTAACAGTGGCGGTCAGCTTCAAAATCAATTATATGCCTTACCATCCCATCAGGAGTAGGAAGATTTGCCAGACGTTGTTACTAGTATGCTTTGTGTCTTTCACCTTGATGTTTATGTGTTGTTAGACCCTGGATTGAGTTTCTTCTATGTGACCCCATTAGTTGCAGTAAATTTTGAGATAAGTTTTGAAAAAATCCCTGAGCCTTTCTTGGTGTCTACTCTAGTGAGGGAGTCAATTATTGCTAAGCAAATCTATAAAAAGTATCCTATCACAGTTCTTCATAAAGTCATGTTACAAAACCTGAGAGAGTTAGACATGGTTGATATTGATCTTATCCTTAGTATGGATTAGCTCCATTCTTATTGTGCTTCTACAGATTGTCGCAATCGAGTGGTGAAGTTCCAGTTTCCAGATGAGCCAGTTTTTGAGTGGTCAAGTAATTCAGTGTCTCCCAAGAATCATTTCATATCTTATGTTAAAGCCAAAATTTTGATTTCTAAAGGATGTATCTATTATCTTTTTCGGATCAAAGACACTAAATCGGAGACTCCAACAATTCTGTTAGTTGGTGTAGTCAATAAGTTTCCTGATATTTTTCTCAAAGATCTCCTAGGGGTACCTCTTGATAGAGAGATAGAATTTGGTGTTGACCTTCTTCTCGATACTCAACCTATTTCTATCCCTCCATACCATATAGCTCCCACAGAGCTTAAGAAGTTGAAGGAGAAACTCAAGGATCTTTTAGATAAAGTCTTCATAAGGCCTAGTGTTTCTCCATGGGGCACTTCCATCCTATTCATGTGAAATAAAGATGGTTCATTGTGAATGTGCATTAACTATTGTCAGCTGAATAAAATTACGATCAAAAATAAATATCCTTTTCCTAGAATTGATGGCTTATTTGATCAACTCCAAGGTGAAAGTTATTTCTCAAAGATAGACCATAGATCTGACTATCATCAGCTTAAGGTAAGAGAGTGTGATATTCCAAGGACAGCCTTTAGAAACCGTTATGGTCATTTTGAGTTCCTAGTTATGTCTTTCAGGCTAACCAATGCTCCAACAGCTTTTATGGACCTCATGAACCAAGTGTTCAAATATTATCTTTACATGGTTGCCATAGTATTCATAGATGATATCCTTGTGTACTCCCGTAGTAAGGATGACCATGTAGATTATCTTAGAATTGTCTTGCAAACTCTTAGAGATCATCAATTATTCGCCAAATTCAATAAGTGTGAATTTTGGCTAAGATGAGTAGCCTTTCTCGATCATATTGTCTTCGTTGATGGTAATAGAGTTGATCCCCAAAAATAAAAGCCGTAAAAAATTGGCCTAGACCTATCTCTCCATTAGACATCAGGAGTTTCTTGGGTCTAGCTGGTTATTACAGGCATTTTGTTGAGGGTTTCTCATTTATTGCATCTCCCATATCTTGATTGACCCAAAAGAAAGTTAAGTTCTAGTGGTCAGATTCCTGCGAGAAGAGTTTTCAGAAGTTGGAGACTCGACTCACTTCATCCCTAGTTCTAGCATTACCTAATGGTACAGATGGTTTTGTGGTTTATTATGATGCCTCTAGAGTTGGTTTGGTTGTGTGTTGGTGCAAATAGGTGAGGTCATAGCCTATGCCTCTAAATAGCTTAAGCCTCATGAAAAGAATTACCCAACCCATGATCTAGAATTAGCTGCTTTGGTGTTTGCTTTAAAAATGTGAAGACATTATCTGTATGGTGTGCATGTTGATGTGTTCACAGACCATAAAAGCTTGCAGTATATGTTTACTCAGAGGGATTTGAATCTCCGTCAAAGAAGGTGGTTGGAGTTATTGAAGGATTATGACATGAGTGTGTTGTATTATCTGAGCAAGCCTAATATAGTGGCAGATTCCCTTAGTAGATTGTCTATGGGTAGTTTTTCTCATGTGAAGAGTGATAAGAAAGAGTTAGCTTGAGAAGTTCATCGATTAGCTAGATTGGGTGTTAGGTTAGTTGATTCAGCTGAAGGGAATGTTTGGGTTCAAAATAGTTCCGAATCTTTCCTAGTTTCAGCAGTAAAGGAGAAGCAAGATATGGATTCTAGTTTAGTCATACTAATGGAGTTGGTTAAAGACCAAAAGGTGTAGGTTTTCACCCAAGGGGGAGATGGCGTGTTGAGATACCAAAGTATATTTTGTGTGCCCTGCGTTGATGAGTTGAGACAGAGAATTATGGCAGAAGTGCAGGGTGCATGTTATTCTATTTATCCAAGTGAATCACGGTATATCTATTGGTGGAGTGGTATGAATAAAGATATACAGAGTTTGTAGAAAAGTGTGCAACTTGTCAATAGGTTAAGGTAGAACACAAAAGGCCTGGTAGTATGTTGCAAGAGTTTGGTATCCCCACTTAAAAGTGGGAAGAGATGAATATGGATTTTGTGGTTGGTTTAGCCCATTCGCGTCGTTAGCATGATTCGATTTGGGTTATTATAGACAGATTGACTAAGCAGCGCATTTCTTGCCAGTTCATATGTCTTATACAGCTGAGGATTATACTAAGTTGTATATGCGAGAGTTAGTTGGATTGCATAGAGTTCCTTTGTCTATCATCTCATATCGGAGTACTCAGTTTACTTTCTAATTTTGGAGAGCCTTTCAAAAGGGTCTTGGTACCCAAGTCCTTCTTAGTTCGGCTTTCCACCTTCAAACTGATAGTCAAGCAGAGAGGACCATCCAAACTCTAGAAGATATGTTGATGGAATATGCTCTTGATTTCAAAGGTAGTTGGGGTGAGCATTTGTCATTGATTGAGTTCGCTTACAATAACAGCTACCATTGTGGCATACAGATGGCCCCGTTTGAGGCTCTATATAGGAGGAGATTTAGATTACCCATAGGTTGGTTTGAAGTGGGTGAGGCCAGTTTGCTTGGTCCCGATGCAGTGTTCGAAGCTATGGAGAAAGTTAAGTTGATTAGAGAAAGAATGAAAATAGCCTAAAGTCATCAGAAGTCATATACAGATGTGAGAAGAAGGGACCTCGAGTTCGAGGTTGGTGGTTTATTGTATTTGAAGATTTCACCCATGAAAGGGGTGGAGGGATTTGGTAAAAAGGGGAAGCTTGGTCCCCGGTATGTTGTCCTTTACAGAATATTGAGTCGTGTTGGGAAAGTAGCTTATGATCTTTATTTGCCCACTGATTTGTCTGTCGTTCATCCTATGTTCCACATCTCTATGCTTAAGAAGTGCATCGGTGACTCAACTATTGTAGTTCCCTTAGAAAGCTCAGATATCCAGAATAGCCTATCATACGAAGAGATTCCAGTTGAGATTTTAGATCATCATAT
>NC_061111.1:189300760-189312903 GCF_002878395.1 Capsicum annuum
AGCCTATCATACGAAGAGATTCCAGTTGAGATTTTAGATCATCATATTCGTAGACTAAGGAATAAAGAAGTTCCCTTGGTTAAAGTTCTTTGGCGGAATAAGTCTGTTGAGGGTGCCACTTGGAAAGTAGAAGCAGATATGCGAGCCAAGTACCCTCACCTTTTCTCCGCAAACTCAGATCAAGCCGAAGGTAATACTCTTCATTAATCCCATTCTTTTCCAATCATACATACAGCTATATCATTTTTCTCATGTAAATTCATGCACTCACAGATTTCTCATAAGCTCAGAATGATTTAGATTCAGTATAGCAATTTATTTAAGTTGTGCATGATTATTATGTATCCTCAGATTCTTCAATACTCCTAGTCTAATCAGCAACATTCGAGGATGAATGTTCCTAAGGGGGAGATATTGTAACACCTCGTACTTTTTCTAGCTTGAATTCGTCCCTAGAAGGTTAAGAAAAAGCTTCCAAGATAGATAATATATTTTTTTGCATAGAATTTTTCAGATTTAGACTTCCCATTGTGTGGAAAATTAAATAAGCTTCCCAAAGATATAAGATTCGCCTAAATTCGATAACTGAGTAAGAAGTTATGGCTATTTTAAGTTTCAGTTGTAAGACACCATCATTTAAGTTAATAGCACGACGTGGAGAAGGATTAAATGATGTTTGTCAATTTCTAGTGGCCCTCCACAATATTGACACGTCACGTAGAGGGCCAAATCCCTAATTGTCAAATTCTAGTGAGGGTTCAAATTATTAGTGTATCGCGCCATGTTTCCAATTCCCATCTGAGGTGGCAACGTAATACCACTGCATCGCGCCACCATGCATTTTCCCAGTTGGCCTTTTCCAGTGGCTTGACGCGACAGTGGCGCATCACGCTAAGGCAAAAAGTTGGGATTTTGGTTATTTTTTAGTCTATTTATAAGTTTATGAGGGGTATTTTGGTAAATCTCCCAGCCCCTAATCCGTCCAAAACAATGAATTAAACCCCTCCAAAGCAATTTACATCCACTTTTCATCGAATCACTCTCAAGTAAAACCCTAGTTCATCAAATTTCCTCCCCAAGAAATCCAAATTTCTCCATTTATTCTCCAAGTCAATCCAACATTGAGAATCCCCAATTCAAGAACTCTAAGAAGTCATCTCCAAAGCATCAAAAGAGACCCAAGATTCAAGTTTTAGCATCTAGTCATCAATTGAGGTATGTAGGGTTATGAACAAGGATACTTCATTTATCCTTGTGCCCAAAACTTGTTTTAATTACTAAAGTTGTTTGATTTTATGTGATTTCTATGAAATTCAAGTTAGGTTTTATACCCATTATTGTTGTTTACAAACTTATGAGATTTCCATTGATTTAGAAGTTGAATTACACAACTATACTCATATTTCTATGCATTGTGCAGTAATTTCCAGATTTTATGTTAAATTATAAATGTTTACGTTATCAAGCATGAAATTTTGAGATGTTTTAACATGAGATTGTTGCATGGGTCATTAAGCCCTAATTAAAGATTGTTATTTCAAGATTGTTATGCTATAAGCACCATATGACCATATTCCTCTAAGATTATTGATAAAGATTTGACCTTTTGGTCTCAGAATAGATATGAAATCCACTTTACAGATTTAGATTACAGATTTAGCTTTACAGAATTACAATTGATTTTCATTATAAACCATTAGACTATTTTAAAAATGGATTTTCATCAGAATGAGCATATAGATATTGTTTTGGGAGTAGTATTTATCACCGAGATGGGTACGTTACCATGATTTCATAACCCAAAACTATGTGCCAAAGTAGGATTTATATTATTCCCTCTTCTACATGGATGACAGATATGTGATCACTCAGATAGGTTATACTCGCTGGCAAGAGTATGACTCCTCTCCCCAATGTGAGGATGTTCCTCCTTAGAGGGACAAAGATGTTGGACTCCATGAATACTCACATGGTTTATGTCGGTTAGAAGAACCTCCCCTACAGATAAACCTTCAGATAAAAGATAAGTATTTTTTATACAGACTTACAGATTTCACTTAACCTATATGATTTGAGAATAAGAATAGAACACAGATTTCAGAACTAAGTGTAATGGCTCACAAGATTTAAATTATATGCTTTACTATTCATGATTTATGATCTTCAGATTTTAGATTATTCAATCCTATTGAGTCATTTACACAGCATGCATGATTTTATAAATGTGATGATATTGCCTATTTATTGCACTCACCCTCATATACTCAGTACATCCTCAAAATACTAATCCACATGTATGTCTATGTGTTATATTGTCTCATAATGTAGGTTCAGGTTCTCAATGTCAGCAGTTTGAGTGATTTTCGAGTATCTCATCTATATTCCCGTAGTTGGTAGGTCCTCATAGTTCGGGGACTTAGTTGTTCAGATTTTAAGTCTATTAGTAGATACTTTAGCATTCATTTCAGATAGTTCGAGTCAGCTGGGGCTTGCCCCAACGACTCCCTAGTTTCGGTTAGTAGAGGCTTGTCAAACTACCAGATTTAGTGTCCATATTTTGTTTCAGTATTCAGATTTTTAGTATTTGCTTATTTAGACTGATGAGATTAGTATTATCAGACATACTCAGATAGTTCAGATAGTTTTCTGCCTTTACTATGATTTTTTATTCATATTTCCCTACTTTGAGATTCAAATATAAAAAAGGCGGCCAAGGTTAGCTCATGACTACTTGTAGTTTAGAGCACTGTGTGGCATCCGAGAATCAGATTTAGAGGCATTACAGATGCAAGATGAATGCAAAGATATTTTTGGAATTCTCAAAATATAGCTAAGAAGGGGTGCAATTTGAGAGAAAAGTTGAGGGTGAAAGTGAGAGAAGTGGGAGTTCGATGGTCTTTTTAAACTGATCTGACCATAATCGCAGTCAAGTGTCTGCGATTACAGACACATGAGTGACTGCGATCGCAAAATAAGGCCCCCGATCGCAGTAACTGAGGTCATTTCTGCACCTCTATTTTCCTTTATTCAGCTTATTACTCATTTTGACATATTTTCCTTTGTTCAGTTTACCATGCAAAAATTTCACATTTCCCCTCTCTCGAACTCATTCAACACGCTTCATTGTGCTACAAATGCATAGATTAATCAATGGCAAAATTAAAATCTATACTACCAACTTTAAAGTTGTGGCACGATACCTCTTCAACTATCATTTGTCTCCACTTAGAAAATTTGAATTGACATCTCATCTTGCGACCATTATGTATTGAGTGAAAGTCGGGCCAAAGATTCAAATCTTCCAAAATGAGACTAAATAGAGTTTAAGGGGTATTGATTATGACTCTATCTCTCTACTTTGAAGACTTGAACGTTTTAATTAACTTCATATCAAAATTCCTAGTAGGCTCATTGGGTATTAGAGAGAACATCAAAACACCACTTGTTAAATGTTAAATTTTGCACCTATTGGCCTTCAAGTAAGGGGCGTTATCTCGCCCTTTTGGGATGACAAACTCCTAAATATAGGGATTTTGTACCCCATCTCTCAATTTTATTATTTTCTCGGGTGGTTCGACTTTTATCATATCCACCAAGCATAATGTCGAAAAGTGATTAGAGTGAGGTCGTCTTCCAAATTCTGGAGTCACATTCTTCTTGAAATTCTCACTCGAAAATGAACTAGAGCCTTCACAAAGGAATTGCTTAGCTTCTTTTTTGGACTCTAATACCACTTCCTCAACTTTGTCATCCTTTATTAGTTTTGGTTTGATTGGTTGGAAAATCACCAAGGATTCTTTACTATCAAGCTCATAATCAACCACATGGCTTGATATCTTTTTTTTATCATCCTCATTTTGAAGATTTGGCATATCCATAATACTTGAAATATTGGTCTCCTCACCTACTTTTTCTTTTTTATTCTTCTTTTCAAATGCCGCCATGGATTGATGCAAATGATGCACATCCTCCTCCATTGTTGTTACTCAATCCAAGAGAACTAGAAGCATTGCTTCTACACCATTGTATCCGGTATGTTGTTCTTTCCTTATAACATCATGAGACCTATCAAACTCATAAGAAGAACTAGCATTTTTTTAGCATAACTAGGGGAGGGGAATTCGGTCACTCCAATGTCTATCTCGACCACCACATAAAGAACAATGATACTCAGATGGTGCACACACTTTTTTCTAGGGAGCATATATATAATTTTTCCAAAAGTGGGGTCTACCATAATATGGACATCATCGAAATAAGATTTGCAACCACCAAACTCATATTCATTCCATGATGCCATAGCAACAAGTAAACAAAAAAATAAATCTACCTAACTCAAGAAACGAAAGAAAATCACAAACAAATATTTACATGTTTGAATCCAAGTAAGTTAAAGTTTCATTCTAACTCAATATGCCAAATTATTCTCTGAAAATGGCGTCATTTCTTATAATGCTGTACTCACATGTCGATTTAAGTGTAAGGCAATCATTGTCAATATATTACGCAATTTTGAGTTGGGGTTAAAATCCGAGAGGAACAATATGAGTGGTGATCAAGTAAGTTTGAAATGAAAGTTACATGTTAGACTCAAACCTAGGGTACAAATATTTGGGGGTTTGAATGTTTTTAAAGCTATATTATTTTTGGGCTTCTAACGGACTAATTTGAGGCAAAGAATAATTAGAGCGTAATCAATTATGAATGGATCTTGGGTCTATGTTTTACAAGGGGCAACTAGTGTGTGGGTACATGAAAATCAAATTCAAATCTTAGCTAAAGCATGTGTGGGTAGGCTTGCTTAGGGATTTTGATACTAGTCTTTCAACAAAGTACCAAACTATCACCCACAAATTCTTTTGAATAACTCGAGGAAGTGGTCAACCAATCATCACTAAGCCTCAATTGGGCATCCCTATTTCTAAGAAGATTCCCAAGATATAGCAATTCTATAATTTATCCTTATTTCTAAGACAATAAAAAGGGAATAACTATTACCTATCTTATTGTTTAGAAATGCTCATGTCACCTACATCCCTCTTTCAAGGATGATGAAGTATCTAGACTACTCACATCTCTCTTTTAAGGATATTGTGGTATTTGGGGAAAATGAGGCTTTCACCAACAAATTCCATTTTTAATCAAACATTTGTGAAACCCAATAACATTAACCAAGAATTTAAGATAACAATCACAACCCACATACACTTTCACCTTATTCAAACATAACCCCAAGAGAGAGAACTAACAACTCATAAGGATAATAAGCAAAGACATACCAAAATCTCTATCAAATTGATTCATGAAAGATAAAGAGAATACAAATCCAAATTCTAAATTTCAACAAATCTTCAATGAAAATTTTTAATCCTTCACATAGGAGTTGCTCTAATGTATTCTTCACCTAAAATTAGAACCAAAATGTTCCCTTAAAATTAGAAAAAGGATCATGGGAGAGATAGAGTTCAAAATATTTTTTTTTTCCCCAATGTGCAAGGGTTTTGAGTTAGTAAAGATTTGAAGGGAGGCTGTCAATTTACATAATTGCCCTTTGGGCATAATCTCGCATTGTTGTGATTGGAATAGCTTTCCCTCGATCACTGCTACTGCAAATGTATTCATATTTGAGCGATCACGGCAGATGACCAACTTAACTGGCCACAATCGCAGCTCTCAGACCGCAATCACGGTGACTGAGCCTTATCTGTGCAAGGTCTTTCAACTATACACTATTCTTCTCTTTTTGATCCATTTTCGCTCAAATTGACATCTTTTGTCTCATAACCTGTACGCCTGCAACATATGGGAATTAGTACAGTTAATCACAAATTTATCTCATTTATTCATTTAAATCATAATAGTGCGCATGAAATTTGAGTGCAAATAAGTGGAAAATTCACCGCCCATTAGATGGCGTATGCCCACGTAATGTAGGAACTGGCCATACTACCATTCCTCCTACTCAGTGACTTGTACTCAGGGACAGTTTTGAGTTAAATTAAAGTTGTGCGCTTCCATACTCCGAAAGACCCCTCTTCATGCTATGGACTTTTTTTTATTATTGTTAATTCTTTGGTCTTTGTTTTGGCTATGATCGGGGGCATGTCATGATTGGACATTCTTTAATTCTAGTTAGAGACTTTGTCAGAATACTATGGGCATGGGCAGTGTCAGTATTAGTGTTAGCAATAGTTTTAGTATTGGCATTGGGGATTGGTAGAGGTTGGATATTTAGTTGTGATTGTTATTTATGGTTATAGACTTTATTTATTATCTTTAGATTATTATTGTGTTATATGTTATAGGTTTGAAATTCATCCGACATGAGATGCAAGGCATTTAATGATTGGGTATTGGGGGTGGTCTCTGATTCTAGTTGGACTTAAGATACCCGACACAACTAGGCCCTGGTTAGGATTGTGTCAATATATGACTCATTGGTTGTATCTTGTTTCTCCTACTTGTTGCATTCTCTGCCATTTTACGTCATGCTGAAGTTATTTTTTCAAAGTAGCAAAAGGTTTTTCCTTTAGCATGCTTCTCTGATTATGTGCTTGCTTCTATGTGCTTGATTTGAAAACATATTATTTTTTTATTTTTTGAGTATGTACTATCTAAGTGAGTCATAAAATCCATATGATGCCCAAATGGTCTTATATTCAGTTGTCTATATTTGGACACCGTTTTGAGCTTGTGTAATATCCTGCTTTGAACTTCTCACTTCATCTCCAAGTAAAAATCCATTTGAAAGGACCTTTAAAGTTTTATTATATTTTGAAAACCCAAACCTAATTGGATTCCTTATTAAGGATTTGTTTTTGATTTTGTGAAACCAACTGCTTGTGCTAGATTATCTTAGATTTGAATCTCTTTCTTACTAAATTTTGGCAAAATTAGTTCTTTGTTTAAAGCATGTTTAAATAGCCAAATTTGTATTTATTTCTTTAGTTTATTTTTTTCTCACCTGTGACTAGTTACTATGTTTTGATTTACTCCACATATGGCCTAAGTTAACCAAACCAGTGGAGGTTTCAATCTTCTTTTCTATTCTCATTCTTGTTTGTCCTTGGTTTTTTTCTTTACTCAAATCGCCTGAAATGAAATGATCTGTTATGCCTTTTTTGCTTTGAATGATTGATTATTGATTGATTTAATATCTAGCTATCTCTCCACCACGGCACATACTAATCCTTAATTATTTTCTTTTACATAAACCTATCTTCATCGAGTCCAAAAGGACTCATCTTTTGCATATTTTGATGGACCACAGAGGCCCAATCTATTGTGTTTAGGCCCCTTTCAAATCTAATAAATGGACTAAAATCATGATGATAAAGACTGTATACAATGATATACAGCAGAGATACGTTATATATAGGTGTTAGAAGATAATTTACAAGTTTAAAGAAGTGAGAAATTGAAGAAAGAAGCTAGTATACGAAGATGCAAGTTAGTATACAGTATGTATATAGCCAAAAATATGAAAAAGAGAAGCTGATATACGACTGGTATTGAAACACCCTGGGTTTTGGTCCTTGGAAATTTCCTAAGCTTTGAGTTCACTGTCCTTGTAATGATTCATCATATGAGTTGTATGATATGGGTATGGGTCAGGTGACACTAGTCGTAAAGAGTCCAGTGAGTGGTGGTTAGGTTTTTACTGTGGTTATGACTTGGTTACATGGGTCGTTAGGTGTGGTGATGGATCATTTGGACAATCCTTTATCAAATCAGAAGCTTAGTGACTTGACTTGGCTCTGAGTACAAGTGGCTCACTAAGGGCCATGAGGATAGGGTACGAGTGGTATAGTTGAATCGTATGTTGTCTAGTATCTAATCCCTTTGGATTTTATCTAGAGTACGACTAGGCCATATGAGTCATATGGTTTGGTGACGAGTGGGATCAGGGAGTCGTATAATAGATAGTGCGTGGGTGTCCAACTCACTGTATTGGTGATGACTCAGTGGTAAGAGTAGTATGTTGTGCTCACAAGTCACTGGATGGACTCGTAATACAGTTTTAAGTTGGGGAATTTTTGGACATTTTCTCTTTTAATTTCCTTTGATGTCACGACTTAAAACACCTTTTAGGACTTCATTAACCTATTATTCCCAATCAAACATACTTAACATCTCTCTCAAACTCTCTTTTATGAAAAAAGCTAAGGTTTTATCAAGATAATCAATTAAGGCTTTCAAGGGTGGTTTCTCTCTATCTTTCTTGGTGTCTAAGGCATATTACTCCTCCCTCATTTTTATTTTACAAAGAGAATATGTTTTAATATATGGTTTTCATGGTATTATTATGGTTTTGCAATAAAGGTTGGGGGTTTTGGATGTTCATGGTTGAATAATATTTCTCATGGTTTAATTATATTTTTGTTCATGCTTTTAGTATGATTTTGACATTTTAGGATGCATGTAAATGTTAAATGGATTTTGAGGCATTATGGATTCCCCAAATTGCTTGGTTATGGTTTTGAGACTTATTTCCCTCAATCTGTTTGTTAAAATGCCAATGAGAATGATTTTTGTCACATAGTGTGATTATCCTTGGAATCTTGCATTGCATAAATGGTAAATGGAACATGAATTGGTTATGGTTTGATTTCATATGGATTTGGAAAGGTCGTGGTGGCCAGGTTTTGGTAAATTAGAAATGATTGAGTCTAATTTGGTTTAATGGTTTACATGGCATGGTTGGAATAGACTTGCAAGCTCTAATTTTGGTATGGTGATACCAATGGTTAATGCCTAGTAAAAAGACTCATTGCTAAATAGTTGTGAATATGTAATTGGTTTTATTATGGGCTTAAAGGGGGTCATGTATAAAGGTCATGGAAGGTAGAGGTCTCGGAGGGATCAATATTAGAAACTTATGTTTGCCGATGTGAGGTTTAGTCATGGTGACCGTGTGCATGATGTCATACTTTATATTTTGGGAGATGTACTAGTCATCTCAGGTTATTCTCTAGTTCGAGCAGCTAACATGCATCGGGGCCCTTTCAACAGGGGAGCTAAATCCATATAGCCCGTGGGTTGACATTTAGGACTGCAGAGCTACACACTCTAGGTTAAGATTTTAAATGCATGTTAAACCTTGTTCTCTACCCCAGCAAGGTATATATGTATATATGTGATTGCATATGGTTATGTGATTTGGTTTTGAATAATGGAATTATCTTATCTTTATCCCTGAGTATATGCTAGCGTTTACTCTGCTAACCATTTTTGGGTGTTGTATTCTCATGTGATGTAGAAACCAGCCACTCTACCATTCCTCCAGTTTAGTGACTTAGATTCGGGGACATCTTTTAGGCTTATTGAAGTGGTGAGCTTCCATACTCCGAAAGACTTTATTTTATGCTATAGACCTCTTTCATTTATTGTTCTTTCTTGAATTTTGGTTTTGGATATGATATGGGACATGTCCTGACCAGATGTTATTTGATTCTGGTTAGAGTCTTTGTCAAACTACTATGGGCATAGGCGATGTCGGTATTGGTGTCAACCTTGGTATTGGTATTGGCATTAAGGTTGGCACCGGTTGGATATTTGGTTGAGATTGTTGGATTATGATTATAGACTTTATTTAATTTCTTTGAATTATTATTGTTTTACCTTGTTATATGTTAGTAATTCATCCGACATAGGGTGCAGGAATGTTACGATTGGGTATTGGGGTGATCTCCGATCCTGGTTGGACTTGACATGCCTGACACGACTAGCCATGGTTTAGATTGATTCAGGTATACAGCTGGGAAAGGGATGAAAAAAGGTCCATTTAAATATGCTCAAAGCTTGGGCAGATTAGAATTGGGCTAGAAAGGGGCCCAAATCTTATTTTTATCTCCTTTATTTGCTTTTATGTAATTTGATTATTTTTTTGTATTTAATTTAGTTAATCTAGATTAATCCTCGAGTAGAAGGTTTATGTTAAAATAATTTTTTTTTGTTTTTTGGTTATTTAATCTTTCTTTTCTCTATTTAGGCAAATTTCAGCTTTTAAAATAACTTGAGAATTTCTTTATATCTTTCATAGTCTTTAATGGCTCAAAATGCATGTTTAAGAAATTGGGTTAACTATTTAGCCCAAAGTCTTAATCCGGATAAATTTGTTAAAGTTAGAATTGTTTTAAACCTTTGATGTTTCATTTATTTTATTACTTAGAATAAATTAAACGAATTAGAATCAAATAGTTTCTATTGATTGTGATAAGATTTTTCAAATAAATTCAAGATTTTATTTTAAATAAGATTTTCTCAAGTTTCTTAAGAAATTTCTAATAATTAGCCAAATAAGTTAAATCCGTTGGGAACCACACTTTGTGAAGTTTGAAAAGTGTCTAACACCTTCTTTCGAATCTACTTGAACCCTTACCTAGACTCCGGTTATTTTTAAAAGGTTTTTGTCAAAATTATTTTTTTAAAATGGTTTCTTAGTTTTCTAAAATTAAGTGGCGACTCAAAATTATATTTTCAATTAAATTAAATAGACTTCTCTTATTTTCTCCATGAAGTTATTAAAAAAATTTGACTTTTCAAAAATGGATCGTAACAAAATGGCGACTCTGTTGGGGTTTCACCTAGGTTCTAACCATAAGGATGTTACATGTTTGGTTAAATATTTGTATTAATTATTGCTTTTGTAATTATGTGTTTAAATTTCTTCAATTATTAACTGTTGCATTCATGGAATACTTCCATATTTGATAATTAAACTGTTTGGGGGGTTTTGCGGTTGTCACTGCCACTACTGATTAATTCTAAATAAAGTATTGGAAATATAATGGTTTATTGGCACGTTAGGCCTCAGATGACTATTTGTATTTCCAAACTTGAGTTGTCCACTTGGGAACCTGGTCTAAGCCCACTCTAGATACCTAAGATAGAGCAAAACCCAATATCAGTTTAAGGCATGAGCCTAGGACGACTCAATACCTAAGGGGGTATTGGGCCTATTAGAAACCTACCTTGCATCTATTGACCATGAGTCATAATAGACGATTATCCTTTTTGCGTTAAAATGAAAGATAAGATGCCAGATTATATGGACTATTTTCTCTTGAGTTTGAAGCTTTATTTTATAGTTTCTTTTATTAAAATCTAAAGGAGATCTTCACCCGAAAGGTATTCAACAATTTAAAGAAGTTCAAGATCGAAGGACTCCCAAGAAGGTTTAGTTTATATTTGCTCCCCTGTATGGAACAAATATCATGTATTTCCTCCTTTTCCTTATTTTGTATCACCATTTGATTTATCCATGAAGTTTGTATAATATTTTGGAGGCAATGGAACGTCTCACAAACAGTATGTATATCCTTCAAATATTAGGCTTACCTTTGGCTTGAAAGGTCTCATGTAGCTAGGATACATTAAAATGGTTTATCTGCTAAAGTGTTTTATTATTTTTCTTTATCAATATTTTCTTGATTTGTGTTTTTAAATAACATATGTTTGACTTTAAATGGGACTAGTCCATCATTCTATTTCAAAGTTTTACAGCGTTATTAGGCATATAAGGCTCAAAATTTGGATCCTCCTAAAAAATCTCTTAAAATTCCATTGATAAAATCCCTTCTAATTCACCCTGGTTTTGTTCAAAAATCCATTACGACACTGTCAAAATCACATTGACCACGTTACTCTTACAATTCACTTTTTCCCGCAATGAATTATAGTTAGAGCTATTCAGATATTCTATTAATGAAAAGGCTATGTTGTCTTCAAAAGAGCTTTCCAAATAAGCCTTTTAAAATATTTGTTTGTAAACACCTGATTCCTTAAAATAACTTAGTTTATTCTATTCAAAATGTTTTTTTCCCCATTAAATTCAAAATTGGTCAAATAGTTAAAGTTCTGATCATTCGGTCACCTTTTCAAAATGTCCTATTCTTTGAATTTTTGACTAGTCTATTTCAAATCAAATATATGTCATTTGTTTAGTATATTATTTTGGTCAATTATTATTATCATGAACTAACATTTTACCTTCTGAGTGTTTTTCTTTTCTTTTTAAGGTAGGCTGATTTGTGTTGGTAATCAAACTTGCTCGTTTCGCTAAGACTAAAAGCAAAAGTAACCACTACCAGAATATTAGTATTTCACATGGTCTAAGGTCAAGAAAGCAACTACAGACTCAT
>NC_061111.1:189315903-189325427 GCF_002878395.1 Capsicum annuum
TGGGTATGAACCCAAATTTAAAATTCATGTACAGACATTCAAAATCATCTATATTTGTAGTTAAAAATTAGTTTTGGGCACATGGATGAAAGAAGATCCTTGTTCATAAATCCCACATACCTTGATTGAAGATTAGATGAAGAAACTTGATCTGTTAATTCCTATTTGAGTTCTTGGAGATGAGTTCTTGATTATCTTGCCTTGGAAATTCTTAATTTGGAGCTTTCTTGGAGAATCTATGAAGGATTTTTTATTTCTTGGAGCAGGAGCTTTGGAGCTTTAAGATTTGCTTTGAGAGAGAATAGATGAAATTGGGCATAAAGTGCTCAGAATAGGCTTAAATCTTATGTTTGGATGGATTGGGGGCTTGAGAATTGACCAAAATACCCTTTTTAAACTTCTAAATGAAACTGGAAAATGTAATACTTTTCCAAACTGGATGGCCATCACGACGCACCACTATCGCGGTGGCTTACTAGAATTTGGACAATTAGGAACTGGGTAGGCAAAGCGACGCGCCATTATCGTGGTTCCCTATAGTTTTGCCATTTTGTCCATTGGCACGATGGGCTAATATTGCGTTGGGCTATTGGAATGGGACAATTGAGAATTTGGTTTTTTTGCGATGCGAGGCTACCGCGGAAGGCCACTGGAATTGACGATTTTCATTTTGCCCATCTCCGTGACGTGCCAAGTGCCCAGGTGTCACACTTTCAACTTAAAAACATCATAAATCCTTCACCGAGTGTTGAAATTGGGAGAACTTAGTATCAATGGAAAGCTTATTTAATTTTCCACACAATGAAAAGTCGAAATCTTGAAAATTCCCTATGTATAAAATGGTATTTATTTTTTAAGCTAGTCCTTAACATTCTAGGAGCGAATTTAAGCTAGGAAAAGTATGAGGTATTACATGAAGTCACAAAAGTCAACAATGTTAAGCATCACAAATGGAATTACCAGACCCTCCAAGGCCTTTCCATAATAATCCAAACAACTTTTCTTCTCTCTTTCCTTATTAATTTATGTTTTGTTTACTTCATTATAATCTCTAACGCTTCCTCTGATTTTGTAGGAAAATGATCGATCATAGCAATTAACATATGGAGATATTGTCTAAGCCATTATCTCTAAATTATCATTAGTCAAATAACTTTATCTTTAAACTCTATCTTCTATTATACTCTCGACTTAGTTATAACCAATTGTTGTGTTATTAATGAGCTTTGTTTGAGTTATGCAGGTGACGTTATGAAAGACCACCTCTAAGAACTAATACAAATCAATCCTCTCAAAGTTTGAGGATATCAATCCTCTCAAAGTTTGAGGATTTAATCCAAAAGCTCAGGACATGCATAAGTCCTTTTAAGGATTTCTGATTCAAAGGATGAAGTTCAGCAAATCAACTTTTATATCATCTTATTTGTTAGGGTTTTCTACCCTCCATGAAAATTACTGGATTGTCAGCCCATTCAAGGTGACATGTCTTATTATATTTGGGTCATTCACCCTTACAAAAAGATATACCAAATCATAACTTCATTCGAGGTGACACATCTTATTATATTTGGGTCATCCATCCTTTCAAAAGGCTACATATTACTCCCTCAGTCCCATTTTATGTGTAATCATTTCCTTTTTAGTTCATTCCAAAAAGAATATCATATTTCCTTATTTGGTAATTATTTAATGGCAACATCACCATTTTATCTTTACTGGGTCCTACTTAATAAGAAAAAAATAACTAGAAAGTAAACTTTAAGAGGGACAATTTTGTAAACTTTATAAAGTCATCACTCATTTCTTAAACTTCATGTCTGGTCAAAAGGAGACACATAAAATAAGACGGGGGGAGTATTATATTCGGGTTTTCAATTCTTTAAGAGGATGCATTAGGCCATCACTTTATTTGAGACATCCTATTATTATGTTATGGATCGTCACCTCCTTCAGAGTGATATTATTACGTTATGAATCATCACCTTTTTTAGAGTGTCATATTATTATATTATAGATCATCACGTCCTTCAGTGTAATATTTTATTATGTTATAGATAGTCACCCCCTTGAGAGTGATACATTATTACATGGACCGTCACCTTCTTCAGAGTGATTTGTCATCATGTTATGGACTGTCACCTCCTTCATAGTGACATGTTATTATGTTATAGACCGTCACCTCCTTTAAAGTGATATATTATTATGTTATGGATCATCACCTCCTTCAGAGTGTCATATTATTATGTTATAGATTGTCACCACCTTCAGCATGAAAGTTTATTATATTATAGACTATTACCCCCTTGAGAGTGACACATTATTATATGGACCGTCACCTCCTTCAGAATGACATGTTATTATGTTATGGACCGTCACCTGCTCTAGAGTGATGTGTTATTATGTTAAAGATTATCACCTCCTTCAGAGTGATGTGTTATTATGTTATGGATAGTCACCTCCTTCAGAGTGACATGTTATTATGTTATGGACCATCACCTTTTTCAGAGTGACATATTATTGTGATATGGACCATCACCTCCTTTGGAGTGATATATTATTATGTGATGGACCGTCACCTTCTTTGGAGTGACACCTTATTATGTTATGGACCATCACCTTTTTTAGAGTGACATCTTATTATGTTATGGATTGTCACCTCCTTCATTGTGGCATAATAAAACAAGGTTTTCACAATTGTTCTTTCATTGTATTTGCTACTAATAAGTTTAGTGTAGGTGATTAATAGACATGTTAGATAATCACTCCGTTCAAAGTGGAATTTTATATTTAAAAATAGCTCGTCCACCTTTCAATGAGATACATTGGATTGTCACTCTGTTCAAAATGGCGTGTTATATTTGAAATAGGTCATCTGCCTTTCAATGAGATATGTTGGACCATAACTCTATTCAAAGTGGTATGTTATATTAAAAATAGGTCATTGTCTTTCATTGAGACACGTTAGACTGTCACTCCATTCAAAGTGGTATGTTACATTTAAAATAGGTCGTTCGTTTTTCAATTAGACATGTTGGACCGTCATTCCGTTCAAAGTGGTATATTACATTTAAAATAGGTCTCCCACCTTTTAATGATACACGTTGGACCGTCACTTCATTCAAAGTGGCATGTTACATTTAAAATAGGTCATCCATCTTTCAATGAGACACGTTGGACTGTCACTCCATTCAAAGTGGCATGTTACATTCAAGATAAGTCATTCGCCTTTTACTGGTACATGTTGGGTTGTCACCCCGTTCAAAGCAGCATAATATTTTTTGAACATATTGTGCAAATTAGTTCATCAACTATCTCAGCATAGCATGTTCAAATAGGTTTGCACTAATTTATGTTGGTGTAATGCTACATTTACAGATAATCATTTGTTTGAGTTGTTGTCGAAAGCTTCCAAAAGGATGAAAGTCTCAAATCAAAACTACAGATATGGATAACTCTAAAAAGGACGCAGCACAATATGGAACTTTTTCTTAGCAGCGAACTGGGACATAGTCCTAAGAGGAATATTAGACCATTCGGACGCGAGATGAAGGACGACTTCCACCACCATCAAACCACACCCCTGTTAGAAGTCATGTGGGATATTTCGGGATATTTTGGTTTCAGTTTCACTTTTAGGATATTTCTAAAATCATACTGAAAGTAACTTTCTCTTTTCTTCAAATCCGGATGATAACGCACTCAGTTTTTAGAAATTAAGTCTAGATAAATTCTAGCCTATGGATGTGAAGTATCCCACATTCATAGTTAAGAGGTTACAAGGATCTTTTTATTAACTCAGTTGACTTGTCACTCATCCTAAGCCAAAGATCATCTAAAATAAAAGACTATCTTTTCTATCGATCGAGTCGAACTACAAGCAATCTGATTTCCTGAATCATTAGGATATGTAGGTTGGGCTCTATCTTAAAAACTCGACTAGATTCCAACAATCCCCCAATCCTATTATTCTCCAGCTTTCTAATTTCCCCAAAATTTAAAAATTGGGATAGCTTGTGAATTTTTTAAAAATCATGCTTTAAAATCAAGCTTTATAAACTACAGGTGGCCTGAATTCTCATGCAATCTGAGATATATAGAAAACCTGATACCGGATCCGTCCATAACTACACAAAACTCGTGCGAAAGTCAATCTACTTCGAAAGACGAATTTGTGGTCGGACAAAATTAGAAACTTCAAACTCCTTTATCCAAGGGTTACTAGCATTCACCCTAACCAAAGGGAGAGGCAATTGTTGACACCTAATTTTTTCCCTCCATGACTAAGTTTAATTTTGAGTTACTTTGATTTTAAATAAAATTAGAACATTTATTTTATTCATAAAAAAACAAACTTTTCAAAGTACTCTCTAGGTAATTTTATCATTTTGATTAGTGATTATATATTCTCGTACTTGTATACGAGATCGCATAATTTTGTTACTTAAATAAATTTTTAATTAAAAATTTAATTTTAATCAAGGATTGTCTCTAAATTAATTCAAATGGGTAAAATATTAATTTAAATATAATTTATTCTCAAAAATAATATAGTTGAAAAAATATTTGTTTGATTTTGTTGAACCAAGAAGCTCCGAATTAAATCGGTTGATAATTCGTATCGAATTTCATTTTAATTTTTACTCAATTTATTGAATTTGATCATAATTGAAATCAAGTTGACCACAATTTCAATGCAATTGACAATTGATTTTCAGTTTGATTTAAATTTAAATTAAATTGACTGAAATTATAATTTAAATACTATTAATAGATTAGTCTTAAATCCTAATTACTCCAGTCTTTCCCTTACAATTGTCATTGACCCAGCCCAATCAGTTAACCCATATCCCTCTGGCCCATCCAGCCCAACAAATTCCTTCCATCTCACCGCCCCAACTTCAACAAACTAGCCTATCACCCTTTCCCCATTAGCAATAACACACAATAGTGTGCAAACAACACCAGCGATAAACAACCCAGAAACAAAAGCAACTCCAGTATACAATATTCAACAACGACTCCTACCCAGCAATGCCAACAATTTCAACGGCTAATACCTGCGAACTCATCCCATCAACCCGTGAATCAAATCTAGTTCAAACCTTATCCTCTTTTAATTTGAAATTCAAATACATACAAAATAGTCCGATGTTAGTCATCCTATCCTTATACCTCAATGAATTTTTCAAAATCCCCTCCCACATCAAAACTTATTGAAGAAAATCGAAATTTTGGGTTCTATTCAAATCCTCCCCACTCCACTATTCAGGGGAGTCTTTTAGGGAACCAAAAAGAGGCTAAATATTCTCTACTCAGTTAGAATTTGGACTAAAGTCCCCAACCTGGATTTGTGAGAATTTTGATTCAGGTTTTATTTTTTTCTTATCATTCTCGAATCGAAAAATATGGTGAAATAGTCTTCGTGAATTCATCGTCCCATTTTGCTACCCCAGAAAAGGTAATCCTCTTCGTCCAAATTAGCTTTGATGTTATGGGTTGTGTGACTTATTGATGAATGAATTGGTTGGTCTTGTTTGCTCTCACAAAATTAAGTAATTTTGATGATTGTTATCAAAATTTGCTTAAGTTCCATTGTTGTGCTCCATGATTATTGTCTACTGGCTAATTTTTTTTAAGTCTTTTATTTTTTTCTCAAACTGAATCAGTGTCTTTTATTTCATTAACTATAAGTTAAGCAATGGATGAGGCATAATTTAGTTGAGTCTAATGTTGTTATGTGCCTAGAAAATAGATACATTCCTTTATTTGTTCATGTCCAGTAGCTAAGTTTTGGTCTTTACTTGGATATAAAATTTGCTCTCCTTCCATAATCTTTATAAAATAAGTTCATTCCAATGAGCTCTTTCTGTTATTTAATCTCGCATGAATTAGTTTAATGCTTTCCTCCTGACATGCTGAAATTTTACCCATTTCTCTCAAAACTTTCCTTCTACTTTGCAGTAGTTATTTTGTAGTAAGAAGACTTGATATACACGATAGTTAAATCTCAGTACATATGACTCATTGATTGTATTTTTCTTCTCCTATTTGCTGCATTCTCTGCCATTTTACGTCATGCTGAAGTTATTTTTTTCGGAGTCGTAAAAGCTCTTTCCTTTAGTACTTTGTCTGATTGTTTGCTTCCTTTAGTATTGTTTTTCCATTTTTTAAGTATGTACTATCTAAGTGACTCATAAAATCCACATAATGCCCAAATGGTCTTATATTTAGTTGTTTATATTTGGATATCGTTTTGAGCATATGTCAGATCCTGCTTTGAACTTCTCACTTTATCTCCATGTAAAAATTCATTTGCAAGGACCTTTAAAGTTTCATTATATTTTTGAAAACTCAGACCTAATTGGCTTCCTTATTAAGGATTTGTTTTTGATTTTGTGAAACCAACTTCTTATGCTAGATTATCTAAGTTTTGAATCTTTTTCTTGTTAAATTTTGGCAAAATTAGTTATTTGTTTAAAGCATGTTTAAATCGCTAAATTTGTATTTATTTATTTAGTTTATTTTTCTCACCCTGTGACTAGTTACTATGTTTTGATTTACTCCCCATATGGCCTAAGTCAACCAAATCAGTGGAGGTTTCAATCTCCTTTTTTATTCTCTTTCTTGTTTGGCTTGATTTTTTTCTTTACTCAAATCGTCCGAAATGAAATAATCTACTACGTCTTTTTTGCTTTTGAATGATTAATGATCGGTTGATTTAATATCTAGCTAGCCCACCAGGGCAGTTTTAATCCTTAATTTTTCTTTTACATGAACTCATCTTCATCGAGTCCAAAAGTGCTCATCCTTCACATATTCTAATAGGCCGCGAAAGCCCAATTTATTGAATTTAGGCCCCTTTCAAGTCCAATAAATGGACTAAAATTATGAAGATCAAGACTGTATACAAAGATACACGACAGAGATGTGTTATATATTGGTGTTAGAAGATGATTTACAAGTTCAAAAAAGTAAAAATAGAAGAAGGAAGCTTGTATACGAAGTTGCAAGTTATATACAGTGTGTGTATCGCCAAAAACGTGAAAAATAGAAGTTGATATACGACTGATATATAGCTGGGAAGAGGCTGAAAGAAGGTTCATTTTAATAGGCCCAAAGCTAGGGCAAATTTGAATTGGGCTAGAAAGGGGCCCAAATCTCATTTTTATCTCATTTATTTGTTTGTATGTAATTTGACTATATATTTGTAATTTAATTTAGTTAATCTAGATGAATATTGGAGAGAAAATTTATGTTAAAAATGGTTTTGTTTTATTCTTTGGTCATTTAATATTTCTTTTTCTTTATTTAGGCAAATTTCAGCTTTTAAAATAACTTGAGAATTGTTTATATCTTTTCATAATTGTTAATGGCTCGAAATTCATATTTAAGAAGTTGGTTAACTATTTAGCGCAAAGTCTTAATATGGATAAATATGTTAAAGTTAGAATTATTTTGAAACTTTGATGTTTAGTTTATTTTATTACTTAAAATAAATTAAATGGATTAGTATCACATAGATTGTATTGATTTGCAATACGATTTTTTAAATAAATTCAAGATTTTCTTTTAAGTAAGCTTTTCTCAAGTTTCTTAAGAAATTTTAAAAATTGGCCAAATAAGTTAAATCCGTCGGGAACCACACTTTGTGGATCTTCGAAAGTGCCTAACACTTTCTTTCAAATCACCGTGAACTCTTACCTAGACTCTGACTATTTTTAAAAGATTTTCTTTCAAAATTACTTTTTAAAAATGGTTTCTTAATTTTTCTAAAATTAAGTGGCGACTCCAAATTAGTTTTTCAATTAAATCAAATAGACTTCTCTTACTTTCGCCACGAAGTTATGAAACATTTTTGACTTTTCAAAAATAAATCGTAACAGGATATATTAATTTTAGTGGCATACCTCTATTGGTCATCCTATTACTAGAGAAAAGGCCAAACCATGAGGTACCAGCTTGGTCTGGATTTATTTTCTTCTTTGAATGTTCAGGTTATGCTTTTGGAACTTGAAGTAGCTCTGGATTGTTCTGATTTGAGTTATTGCCAATTTTCTATTGCTGAGGCATTTTTTCCCCTTTGACTCAATACGACAAGTTATATTCAAATTGAGCTTCTCTAAATTCCCCTCCTCATTTCCTGATATTGTCACCAGTGTGGATTTCATTGAAAAACTCAAAAATGCTTATTTCATCACCATGAAAGTCCCATTAATTAGGATATTAGGGTTTCTTGTTCGTATCTGCTCATCCTTCTCCCTACCTTGTGTCTCCAAAGAAATTATCACTAGTTTACCTTTAGCTATACTCACGATCTGCTCGTCCTTCTAAGGCCTGCCCCAACCTCTCTTCGCCAATGTAAAGAATGCTCAGTGCACGTTGGCAGTAAGCACTAAATGTGCACCGATTGCACTATTATCATGTATACTATAGCACCAAATATTTTTTGGATGTGTTTTATAAAAAGAAAAAAATGGGTTGACAAAATCGGAGTTTGATAATTCCTTTCGTAATAAAGACAAATCTATGTTACCTTACTTTAAATCTTATTTATCTTTTTTTGTATTTTTTTAAAAATCTTTGTTCTAATTTTAAAAGAATAAAATTTCACCTTAAAATTTTATAAAATACTAAATATAACCATATTTAATTTTTTTCAATCAATGTTTCAATCAATGCTATTTATTACTTTCTTAATCTCTTCCTTTTTTTCTATTCTTAGTCTCATCATTAATGTTATTTATATCATCTCCTTAATTCACTATATATATGTATATATATAAATTTCAAACTTAACACTTCAATTATTTATATATTTTTGAGTTTTTCCTAAGTTTAAAAAATATAAATTTTTATAATATAAAAATATATATTTAATTTGTTTCATCATCAATACTATTAATCGCTTTTCCTAAAGCTGTCTCAATTTCTTCTTCTTTTTCTTCCCTTAATCCCATGATTCATGTTATTTGTATCATTTGTTAAATCATTTTTTTCCTTTCTTTTATTGATTTTGTCCAGTGAATCTATATCTATATATAATATTTAGATTAATTTTGGACTTAACACTTAAATAATGTAACAAAAATATAATTAGGGGAAATGATAAAAAAGATGAATAGTTTTGAAAATTGCATTAATGCTCCACGTATTTAAACTAAGAAATATGAATTTATATGTTGGATGATTCAAGAAATGTATAATTAATATTCTTTATTACCTTATAGTAATTTCTTTTATCTCATTTATTATTCATTTTTAAATTTAAATTTGCACCTCCATAACTCTTAACTATTAAACTTTCTATTTTTAATAGTATCATTAACTTCACCACTCTTAAATTTTCATATGCATAATCCCCAAGTATTTAATTGTCAAATTTTAGATGCGTACCTTATAATATTCCTCCATTCTATATTATAAATTCATATTTTTTTATTTAATAAGACCCCTACTCAAAATTATTCCTTTTATTTCATATTTTTTATTATTATTATTATTATTATTATTATTATTATTATTAT
>NC_061111.1:189325527-189340126 GCF_002878395.1 Capsicum annuum
TCATTATTATTATTATTATTATTATTATTATTATTATTATTATTATTATTATTATTATTATTATTATTATTATTATTATTATTATAGTTTTAGCTTTAGCTTTGACTCGATGAATAAGGCTCTTGAATTTTGATTAGTTTGTCAGTAGGGGTGTTGGTAAGAGGTCAAAAATTGTTCATTAATTTTATATTTCTATTTTTTTTTATGATTAAGATTCCAAGGAAGAAGTGTTTATTGTGTGTGCTCTCTATGTAATTTTTTTATTTTTGATTTTTATCATTTTTTTTAGTTGTCGCAAGTCTGTATTTCGTTTAGACTCACATACGCATAGAAAGTTCAACCCTCAACCATTTTTTTAACAAAAATAAAGAGAATATTTTCATCGATTTAAGGAATATTTTTCATATGATTAAAGACTCTTATACGATTTCAATTACAAAAGTCACAGAAATTTAAGTACTAATAATAAATTGAATTAAGACTCATTATAGAATATTTTAGCACTCAATATTTTAAGAAGATAGTTTGTAAATTTAATGAAGTATTTTGCAGTCATGCGAATCGCGATCTATTTGACTAGCACATAGATATACTAGATAGATAACCTACTAAATGCAAACCCAAGAAAAGTTCCAGTTAGAAATATTATGGCCCTTAAATGAAGCTTTTAGCGATGCAAGTTTTTATTGCCTAAGATTTTGTGAAGGGGAAAGAAAAACTCGCAACTAATTTTAAAAGAAAAAGAGAAATATGAGTAACCGCTTCATGTATTCCTTAGGCATAAAATCGATAATATAAGCACCGAGTCCAACCACAGTGAACGTGACAACATATACACCGACGCCTCGAGCCCTCACGTAACCATCAACATAATTATAAAAATTAACTATAAGGTTCTTTTTTATATTTTTGGCCAAGCCTATTTTAATTGAATTTTTGCCTATTTTTTTTTTACCAAGCCTATTTTAGTTGGAAAAAAACTTTTTTGCCAATTTTGATAGACACCCAATGCACACCGAAAAAATATCAAAGAAAAATTACCATAAACTTAGGAATTTAACCATAATAAAAAAAATCTTCTCAAATTAATTTTTAACATGTTTATTTCAGCTAGTATTTAATACATAGAAATAATGATATAACTATTGAAGAAAAGGGCAAAAAGACAATGTTGTCTATTGCGAAGACTTTTAGTGAAGGGCAAAAAATTCAAACAATATTTCTAAGACTCATTCACACTTTTAATATATTAAGATGGAGGCTAGAAATATTATTTGAAGACTCTCCAACTGTATAATTATTGTATGGAATATGTATCTATATAATATATGTATAGAAATTATATAAAATATGTATAGAAACTATATAATTATTATATAGAATATATATTTGTATAGTATGTGTGTAGAAATATAATAGATGTGTATAAAAACTGTACAACTATTGTATAGAACATATATCTAAATAATTAGTGTAGCTAAATATTGTATATAATATGTATAGAAACTTTCTATTGTTGTATAGAAAATGTCTTTGTATATTATGTGCATAGAAATTGTTTAATTATTGTATAAAATATGTTTATGTATAATATGTGTATAAAAACTGTATCATTATTGTATAAAATATGATTATGTATTTTTATTGTATAAAATATGTTGTTTTATATAATCAGTAAAAATATATATTTTTGTATTTAATTGACTTAAAACTTAATTTATATTTGATTGTATAGAAAAAAAAAACACTCATACAACAACAACAACAAACCTAGTGTATTCCCACATTGTGGGATTTGGGAAGGGTAAAATTGTAATGACCCTTCAGGTTATTTTCCGCTTTCTTACATATTTTTGCCAATAGAGCTTCTCTATAGCCGCCCCAAGTCATTAGTGACTTGCCAAAACTGATAGATCAGTTACTTGGCGGTTCGTTTGGTTCCTTGAACCACTTTCTCAATTTTAAGTCTTTGGTGGTCCGAATTGACCACTAAGCAAAAACCTTAGTAAAACAGCCTTGTATACAAAATCTAACTACGCCAACAAATTGGAAACGTCGAAAACAATGGATTTACATATCTTGTTTGTTCGAAACGGACCCCGAATGTATCTCGAGGCATTGGCCTAAGCTCGAAACCAAGTTCCAAGATTCAGCCAGGCCTTGTGCTGACTGAGATGCTGCGACAACGATGGATAAGGAAAGACAGTAGTTCCACGACCGCAGCTAAGCGGATGGCGCAACCGCGAGACCTGAGGGCTGGTCAAGCCTATTTGAAGGCTATTTTCTTCGAAATTTTGGCCATTTTGTGCCTCCCTCTTAACCTACAAACCCTCATGGAGTGTGAAATATTCTAAGTAAGTCTTGTGGGTTGAATTAGAGCTTAAACAACTTGTGAAATTGAATCTTGCTATAATCTAAGGTAAAATCTCTTCTAGTTTGATATTGATTTCATAATTTCTTGACTCAAAACCCCTAAATCATTGAGGCTCAAGTGTATCCCTAAATTTGAGTGATTGACTCAAATTTCTTGAGGGTTATAACTCCCTAAAGGTAGTTGAAAAATGGGTTGGTCTTGAAAACTCATTTCGAAAGGTGAAACCCACTTGGGGGTTTGGTGTCCTTTTGAACCCATGGCACAGTGGTTCCATAATGGGTATTTTCATTATTGTTGTAATGCTTAGATTATGTTGTTGATAGCTTTGCTCGAGGAAAAAGAGGCTTCAACAAAAGAAAAGGAAAAGCGTGTTGGCTGGTGAGTTACTTAGACTCAAGGTAGGTTAGGCTTTCTTGTAGTTAGATTGAGCTTGGCGGTAGTATAATTATTGATATCTTGTGATATTGGGTGGGGTTTAGATGATAAATGGTTGAATGGTGATAATTGGGATTAGTTGGTTCTTATAGGTTATTGAACTTGTAAGGTGTGATGCTTGACCCTTAGCCTAGAACCTTGGATAGTTTTCTTGTAGTCTCATGAATAGTATGATAATACTCAAGTTACTCTAATATATGAGAATGAAGTTGCTCTTTAACCTTGAATATGTTGACCTTGCTAGTGCTTAGTTAGGAAATGACCTTGGTGTTGGGTTGACTTAGGAGAAATACTTGAAGAAAATTTCCCCGATAGGCTTAGTAAGGATTGATAAGCCCTTATGATATGATTTAGGTAACTTAGCCTAATCTAGGAAAATGTTAGACTTGTGATGGTGGACTTTGGAATTTAGGAGTGGGACTTGACCCACCTTAAGCTTAAACTATGAAATCCCTTAGAGACCTAGTTACTAGATGAATATCTAAATTACATTGTTGAGATTATTAATGGTTAAACCTCGATTGTTGGGTTATACATGTGGATAATGGTTAGTTAATATGGATACTTGGTGGATTATCTAATAGTCATGATATGGATAGCTTTGGGAAAGTGATGATTGTATATAACATATGGATACTCATGCTCATGTTTATAATCATGTTATGCGGTAGTCCTTATTACTCTATTATTGTGAGCATGTATCTGCTTATTGATTTGGCTATGTATGTGTATGTATGTTGTTGCCTTGAGAAATATGAAATGGCATGATGATGCCCAATGAATTTAGAAGATGTGTTGATGTTATATTGATACCTGGTGAATCTGGAAGAGGTAAATATGTTATGATGCCATATGGAGCAAATTTACATAAACACATTGATACTTCTGAGGATAGGCCGCGTGGGTCCAAACCGCTTATGTACGTGGGACATGATGTCTCCTTCAGTAAATGGTTATTCTTTCCTTATCCTTATTCACTAAATGAGAGGTGTGAACCTTGTGGACCCTAAATGGCAATTAGAAGTAACTTATGCCTATTAATGGGTTAAGGCTAGTTGGTATATGAAACCTTGTGTATAACAAAAGGCTTACTTAGAAAAATCTATTTAACTTGGAATAATGGTTATAGTATGGAATTTCACCTAGTTAAGTGGCTTATACAATAACTAGTTATTTCTAATAAATGTCTACGACGAATACTAGAAGTCTAGGGAACTAGTTGGTGGACCTTATTTGCTTAAAATATGGGAACTAGTCCTTAAGGTTACAATATGCCTAATGATAATAGGCTTAGTATTACATGATGAAAAACTAGGTTGACTTCTAATATGTAATATTGTGGTGGCTTAGTTGATGAATTTTATAATGAAAGTGCTAACTAGAAAATGGCCTTGTGATAGGCGAATAATTGATAGTAGTGGTAACTTGTAGCTTTTCTCTATTTGATAGCTAGTAACTATAAAACTTGTAACCTAATGGCTTATGGAAATAGAGGTTAACTAGTTTAGGCCTCACATGAAGTTTAGTGGGAAATTAGAGGATAAGTAATTATATGATTATGCTATAACAATATTGGTTTTGTTCTAATTAAATTATGGTATGGATAATGATTGCGGACCTTGGTACAAGCCATGGCAGGGTTGTGTTACACGCGGCTCCAGTTAATTATTGAGTAGTTGAACTTTGAAGTATTATTGACTGAACTTTTGGTGTACTCTCCGGTGATATGGGACGCCGTGATGAGTTCTTGTATTGTATTCCTTGGTGTACTCTCCGGTGGTATGAGAAACTGGACAAGTTCTTTATTATGTTCTTTTTCGTGTACTTCCCAGTGGTATGGGACGTCGTGGTAAGTTCTTGTGCTTTGTGTCCTAAAGATTGTTGGTGATGATTATGGTAGACAAATGCTTGTCATTGTACATGTGACTTTATGCTTCCAAAATGATACTCAGTTGGCATGGCGGTTATGGAGTATATTGATATAGTATGTTGTGTTATTTCCTTAGTAGTGTAGATATTGTTATAGTGATATTGGAGGAGATTCAGGTTCAATCCTATACCTTAAGTTATTGTCCTACTTTATATCGTCTTTATATTATAATTTAGCTCAGTTGGCCAATGATGCCTACTTAGTACCCGTGTTTTGGTACTCATACTATACTTCTGTACCTTTTTGGTATAGACCCAGGTTCTAGTTGCCGTCATTGAGCTAGTTCGTGCCGCGTTGACTATTTGGAGACAAGGTGAGCTCTTGGAGTTCGAGTTGCCCTCTTTCCCCTTTATCTTTATTTGTCTTTTTCTTTCAATACAAATGTATGAGACTATCTAAGACAATTTAGACTTTGAGATTGTAAATTCTTGTTGTCAAGTTTATAAGCTCTTGTAATAATACTATCATGTCATTGGATTTGTGTTTTAATATCAGTTGTCTTTAGTTGTGAAACGTTGTTGTTTCTTATATAGGGTCCCTATTAGACGTTCTAACCAAGGTAACCCATTGCATTATCTCCGGGTTATGGTATCGGCTTACCTACCGATGGAATGTGGTAGGTATCATCATGACTTAAAAATCGGGTCATGACAAATTAGTATCAGAGCCTAGGTTTAATCAATATTATTGGTACAAGAACAACTGTCTATAGTGTCCTACAAATAGGAATATTGATGTTCGTTTCTTATCTTCTGAAGGCTATTAGACATTTTTAAAAGTCCTTCAGTAATTTCACTCATATCGTGCTAAGAGTCTGGGGTCGTTTGTAGGATATTCTATTGACTTTACTCTTTCATAGATTCCTGGGACACATGCTTCAGTGATACATGAGCAGGATCTCAAGACTCAGACTCGTGATTTATCCCCAGTTAGGGATCAGGGTGTACCTCTCAGGATTATATTCCTACACTCGAGCTAAATACCCCTCTACCTCAGCCAGCGGTGGGCCAGGAACCAGCCCAGGTTCTATCGAGATTCATCCACTCTTATTTTCTTAGGGATATTTTAGTTCAGTTGTTGGGTATTGTTGATAGTTTGCAGTTTTCTGGAGCATGAGTGTAGCCTACAGCTGCAGCTCCTAGAGTTGAGGTTTCTTCTATTTTTGTTAATTTTCAGCCGACAATTGTCCAGTCAGTTGTGACCCAGCCTACTATGTCTGTTGAGGAGCAGAAGACGTTGGGTAGGTTCTTGAGGTTAGCTCTACCTAGATTTGTTGGTGCTTCTGGAGAGAATACATTTGAGTTTTTGACTGCTTGTGGGGATAGGCTTAATGGTTTAGGCCTTGTTGAGACTCGTGGTGTGGAATGCACTATATTTTAGTTGGACTAGTCTTCTAGACACTGGTGAAAGGGTTTTATGAGTTCTAGACCAGTTGGATCTTTCTCTCTCTCTTGGGCTCAGTTCTCCAAGATATTGTTGGAGATGTTTATGTCACGTAGCCTCAGAGATCGTTTGAGAGATCAATTCTCTGGGTTGGAGCAGGGTTTTATGATATTTGCTGAGTATGAGGCTCGTTTCCATGAGTTGGCCAGGAATGCGACTTCTGTATTGGATACTGAGTAGGAGAGAGTTTACTGCTTTGTGAGAGAATTGAGACTTCCTATTTGGATGGGTACTAAAAGTTTGGTTATTACTGGTAGGACCTTTGTTGAGGTTGCTTATTATGCTAGAGTGATGGAGGACATTCAGTGTGAGGGTCGTGATAAGAGGCCCAAGTATCAAGGCAGATTTGGTGGGAGCCGTAGTAGTTCCTAATTCAGAGGTAGTATTTCTTATGCTGGACATCCTCCGTATCCATCTTTTCAGCCTCAGGGTCAGATTTGCCGACCAGTGCAGGAAACTTTTCCGACAGCTGACGGAGATCAGTTTATTTTTAGTGGGTTCCCAGTAGGGACGGTGATCAGTCTGTAAGAGGTTCATCCGTGGGCAATGCTAGGCATGGTAGCTATGCCGGGTCAATCAAATTTGTGAGTTCTAATTTATCTCGTGAGTCTTGTTTTACTTGTAGACTTCTTGGCAATTTCTCTAGATAGTGCCCTGGTCGAGGGGCGATGGGAAGCTACTCCCATTAGGGCAGTTCATCCCTCAAGTAAGGGTGGTACGCGAGGTAGTAGAGGTGGTTACTAGGGTTCTTGAGGTGGCACTCAGGAAGGTAGGGCAGGAGGTCATTCAGGTGCCCATCCAGGTGGCGGGCGCGATGACTTGTATGCAATACCCACTAGGCCTGAGGCTGAAACTTCGAATATAGTAGTCACAAGTGCGATTTTAGTATGCCGCAATTCAGCTCTTGCTTTATTTGATCCTGGATCCACTTATTCTTATATATCTACTTATTATGCACCACAGTTGGAGTTGTCCAGTGATTTATTATCTGTGTCATTGCACGTATTTACTCTCGTAAGTGATTCTTTAGTAGTGGATCAGGTATTCATATCATGTGTCGTGATAGTTAGTGACGTTGAAACTTATGTTGATCTTATTATTTTGGATATATTGAATTTTAATGTGATTCTGGGCATGGACTAGTTATCCCACTATCACGCGGTCATGGATTGTTTTGCCAAGACCATTACCTTAGCCATACCAGGTGTACCCCTAGTCGCGTGGCAGAGAGAAATTAGCTGCGACCTGACAGGGATTATATTTTATGTTTGTGCTAGATGACTTATGTCAAGGGTTTGAGAGTCTTATCTCTCCTATGTATGTGATACCCGTGTAGAGAGTTCGACGCTTGACTCTGTTCCTAGTGTATGTGAGTTTCCTGATGTGTTTCCTAACGATCTGCTTGATATCCTTCCTGACCATGAGATTGAGTTTGCTATTAATCTTGAGCCTGGTACTCGACCTATTTCTATGGCACCTTATAGTAGGGCTCCTACAGAGCTCAAAGAGCTGAACTCTCAGCTCCAGAATCTTCTTGGCAATGGGTTAATTAGACCGAGTGTGTTCCCATGGGGAGCCCCTATTTTCTTTGTAAGAAAGAAAGATGGTTTGATACAGATATGAATTGACTATAGACAACTTACTAAGGTGACGGTGAAGAACCATTATCCTATACCTCGCATTGATGATTTGTTTGATCAGCTTTAGGGCGCATCTATATTCTCTAAGATAGATTTAAAGTTCAATTATCATCAGTTCAGGATTCGGGCTGAGAATATCCCAAAAATAGCCTTTAGGACCCATTATGGTCACTATGAGTTTTTGGTGATGTCTTTTAGGCTGACTAATGCTCCAATCACATTTATAGACTTGATGAATTATGTGTTTAGACTTTATCTAGACTCCTTTGTTGTTATGTTCATTGATGATATCCTTGTGTATTCAAGAAATAGTGAGAAGGATGTGCACTATTTAAGGATGGTGGTCCAGGTTGTAAGAGAGCATGTTTTTTTCACCAAGTTCTCTAAGTATGAGTTTTGGCTTGAGTCAGTATTTATTCTCAGACACGTGATATCCAAGGCGGGTATTATGGTAAACCCGACTAAGATTTCAGCGATTCGTGATTGGGATAGACCTATGATTCTGATTGAGGTTCACAGTTTTATTGGTTTGGTTGGTTATTATAGGTGCTTTGTTGTGAGCTTTGCTACCCTATCATCCCCTATGACTAGATTGACCCAGAAGAAAGTTCCCTTCCGATGGTCCAAGGAGTATGAGTTGAGCTTTAAAAAGCTAAAGGATTATCTTACTTTAGCCCCGGTATTAGCTATTCTAGTTGAGGCCAAGGGATTTACTGTGTTTGTCTTGGTTGTGTTTGGATACAGCGGGGTCATGTCATTGCCTATGCTTCTAGAAAGCTTAAGGTGCATGAGCATAACTACACCACTCATGATTTGGAATTGGCGGTGGTAGTTTTCGCGCTTAAGATTTGGAGGCATTACTTGTATGGTATGCATAGTGAGATTTTCATCGATCATCGTAGACTTTATCATCTTATGACCCAGCAGGAGCTTAATGCCTTCCAGCGTAGGTGTATAGAGTTGCTAAAAGACTGCAATATGTCTATCTTATATCATCTGGATAAGGCAAATATTGTGGCGAATGCCTTAAGTCGAAATGCAGTGAGTATGGGTAGTTTGGCTTGTATTTCAGTTTCTCAGAGACCCTTGGCACGGACATCCAATCCTTAGCCAATTTGATAGTTTTCCTGGATATTTTGTATTCCGTAAGGATTTTGGCTTATATGGAGGCGAGGTCTTCCCTGTTTGAGCTGATTTATGATCGTTAGTTTGAAGATAGTAAGTTATGCCTTTTCTGTGATCATGTGGTGATTCTGGGAGACACCCCATGGATTTAAAGGGTATCTTGAGATTTCAGGGTCATATTTGTGTACCTCAACTTGATGTATTGATTCAGTCGATTCTGCATGAGTCTCATAGTTCTAGATATTCTATTCATCCCGTTACAGCCAAGATGTATAGAGATTTCACGCAGATGTACTAGTGGGATGGTATGAAGAAGGATATGGCAGACTTTGTAGCTTGTTACCTATGTTGTCATCAGGTTAAGGTCGATCATCAGTATCCAGGTGGATTGACTCAGAGATAGCCCATCCCCGAGTAAAAATAGGAAAATATTACCATGGATTTCATTAGTGGCTTGCCTCATACTTCCTATGGTCACGATAGTATTTAGGTTATTGTGGATCGTTTGACCAAGTTAGCATATTTTATTCCTATTCAAATAATCATCGGTGCTGAGAGATTAGCCTAAATTTATGTTTGGGAGATAGTTCATTTTCATGGGTCCTTGTGTCTGTCATATTAAATCGTGGTTCTGTGTTTACTTCGAGGTTTTGGAGAGCATTTCAAGAGGAGTTGGGTACTCGAGTGGATTTGACTACAGCCTTTCATCTATAAAAGAATGGTCAGGCTGAACGGACTATTCAGGTGCTTGAGGATATGATCTGAGCTTGTGCTATGGACTTTGGAGGTCAATAGGATCAACACTTAACATTGACAGAGTTTGCCTACAACAACAATTATCATTCGAGTATTGAGATGACACCTTATAAGGCTTTATATGGTAGGCAGTATCGTTCCTCTATTGGAAGGTTTGAGACTTCTGAGGTTAGACCCTGCGGTACAGATTTACTTTAGGACTCGTTGGATAGGGTCAGGGTGATTCAGGATAGGCTGAGAGCAGCCCAGAGTAGGCAAAAGGCCTATACCAACCGTAGACTTTGTTCCTTAAGATTCGAAGTTGGTGACCGTGTGTTCCCTCGTCTTTCACCTATGAGAGGTGTGGTGAGATTTGGGAGGAAGGGTAAGCTTAGCCCTCGTTATATTAGTCCTTTTGAGATACTCTGAATAGTTAGCGAGGTGGCCTATGAGTTGGCTTTACCTCCAGACTTTGCCATTGCTCATCTAATTTTTTGCGTCTCTATGTTGCGGAAGTATATTCCAGATCTTTCTCATGTGCTTAGGTGGGACACCATCTAGTTGGATAATTAGTTAACCTTTGTGGAGGAGCACGTACTTATTTTGGCTAGTGATGTAAGACGACTGCGTACTAGGGAGATTTCGGTGGTCAAGGTTCAGTGGAGGCATCGCCCAGCAGAAGAGGCAACTTGGGAGGTTGAGAGTGAGATACGGGCCTAGTATCCTCACTTGTTCGAGACTTCAGGTATTTGCTTGTTTTTAACTTTTGGGGATGAAAGTTCCTTAGTAGTGGATATTGTAATGATCCTTCAAGTCATTTTCCACGATCTTGCTTATTTTCATCGATAGAGCTTCTCTATAGCCGCCCCAAGTCATTAGTGACTTGCCAAAATTGAAAGATTGATTACCTGGCAGTTCGTTTTGGTTCCTTGAACCACTCTTTCAATTTAAAGTCTTCATTGGTCCTAATTGATCACTAAGCAAAAACAATGGTAAAACAACCTCATATGAAAAATCTGACTTCGCTAATATATTCGGAATGTCGAAAACTATGGGGTTACATATCTTGTTTGTTCAAAATGCACCCCGAATACATCTTGAGGCATTGGCCAAAGCTCAGAACCAAGTTTCAAGCTTCAGCCATGCCTTGTGTTGACTGAGATGCCACGATCGTGATGGCTAAGGTACGATTGCGGTGCTGCGACCGTGGCTACGCGGGTGGCGCGACTGTGAGTCCTGAGGACTGGGAAAGCCTATTTAAAGGTTGTTTTCTTCAAAATTTTAGCCATTTTGTGCCTCCCTTTTAACCTACAAACCCTAATAAAGTGTGAAATCTTCTAAGTAAGCCTTGTGGGTTGAATTAGAGCTTAAACAACTTGTGAAATTGAATCTTGCTAAAATCTAAGGTAAAATCTATTCTAGTTTGGTATTGATTTCATGTTTTCTTGACCCAAAACCCCTAAATTATTTAAGCTCAAGTGTAGCCCTAAATTTGATTGATTGACTCAAATTTCTTAAGGGTTATAACTCTTTAAAGGCAGTTGAACAATGGGTTGGTCATGGAAACTTATTTCAAAAGGTAAAACCCACTTAGGGGTTTGGTTTTCTTTGGAACCCATGGCACAATGGTGCCATAATGGGTATTTTCATTCTTGTTGTAATGCTTAGATTGTATTATTGATAGCTTTTTTTGTGGAAAGGAAGCTTCAACAAAAGGAAAGAAAAAGCTTATTGGCTCATGAGTTACTTGGACACAAGGTATGTTAGGCTTACTTATAGTTAGATTGAGCTTGATTGTAGTATAATTGTTGATATCTTGTGAGATTGGGCGGGGTTAAGATGATAAATGGTTGAATGGTGATAATTGGGATTAGTTGGTTCTTATAGGTTATTAAACTTGCAAGGTGTGATGCTTAACCCTTAACCTAGAACCTTGGATAGACTTTCTGTGGTCTCATAAATAGTATGATAATACTCTAGTTGCTCTAATAGATGAGAATGAAGTTGCTCCCTAACCTTAGAAGTATGTTGACCTTTCTAGTGCTTGTTAAGAAATGACCTTGGTGTTGGGTTGACTTAAGAGGGATACTTGAAGAAGATTTCCCCGTTAGGCTTCGTAAGGATTGATAAGTCCTTATGATATGATTTAGATAACTTAGACTAATCCGGGTAAATATTAAACTTATAATGGTGAACTTTGGCATTCTTGGAATTTAGTAGTAGGACTTGACCCACCTTAAGCTTGAACGATGAAATCCCTTAGAGACCTAGATACTAGATGAATGTCTATATTACGTTATTGAGATTATTAATAGTTAAACCTCGATTGTTGGGTTATACATGTGGATAATGGTTGGTTAATATGTATACTTGATGGATTATCTAGTGGTCATGATATGGATAGCATTGGGAAAGTGATGATTGTAAATAACATATGGATACTCATGCTCATGTTTATGATCATGTTATGTGGTAATGCTTAATAGAAAAGTAGGATGATACATGTTCTCTTACATCCTTATTACTCTATTACTGTGAGCTTGTATTTGCTTATTGATTTGGCTATGTATGTGTATGCATATTGTTGCCTTGAGAAATGTTAAATGGCATGATAATGCTAGGTGAATCCGAAAGATGTGTTGATTTTGTGTTGATACCCGGTGAATCCGGAAGAGGTAAAGATATTATGATGCCTGTGGGGAAAATTTACATAAATAAATTGATACTTGTTAAGTTGGGCCGCATGGGGCCAAACCTCTTATGTACGTGGGACATGATGTCTCATTTGGTAAATGGTTATTCACTCCTTGTCCCTATTCACTAAATGAGATTTGTGACCCTTGTTGACCTTAATTAGTAATTAGAAGTAACTTATGCCTATTGATGGGTTAAGGTTAATTGGTATATGAAACCTTATGTAGAACCAAAGGTTTACCTAGAAAATTTATTCGACTTAGAATAATGGTTATGTTATGGAATTTTTTCTAGTTAAGTGGCTTATACGATAACCAGTTATTTCTAATAAATGACTACAATTTGAATACTAAAAGTCTAGTGAACTAGTTGGTGGACCTTACTTGCTTAAAATATGGGAACTGGTCCTTAAGGTTATAACATGCCTAATGCTAATAGGTTTAGTATTGCATGATGAATAACTTGGTTGACTTCTAATATGTAATGTCATGGTGGCTTAGTTGATGACTTCTATAATAAGAGTGCTAACTAGAAAATAGCCTTGTGATAGGAGAATAATTGATAGTAGTGGTAACTTGTAGCTTTTCCCTATTTGATAGCTAGTAACTATAAGACTTGTAACCTAGTGGCTTATGGAAATAGAGGTCAACTAGTTTAGACCTCACATAGAGTTTAGTGGAAAATTGGAGAATAAGTAATTACATGATTATGCAATAACAATATTGGTTTTGTTTTGATTAAATTGTGGTATGATAAATGATTGTGGACCTTGATATAAGCCATGGAGGGGTTGTGTTACCAACGGCTCTGGTTAACAGTTGAGTAGTTGTAATTTGATGTATTATTGGTTGAACTTTTGGTGTATTCTTCGGTGGTATGGGACACCAAGATGAGTCCTTGTATTGTATTCTTTGGTGTACTCTCCGATGGTATGGGACGCTGTGACAAGTTCTTTGTTGTGTTCTTTTTCGTGTACATTTCGGCAGTATAGAACGTCGTGGTAAGTTCTTGTACATTGTGTTCTAAAGATGGTTGATGATGATTATGGTGGACAAATGTTGTTATTGTACATGTGACTTTACGCTTCCAAAATAAAACTCAGTTGGTATGGCGATTATGGAGTATATTGATATAGTATGTAGTGCTATTGCCTTAGTAGTATAGATATTGTTATAGTGATGTTGGAGGAGATTTAGGTTCGATCTTATACCTTGACTTTAAGTTATTGTCTTACTTTATATTGTCTTTATATTACAATTTAGCTCAATCGGCCGATGATGCCTACTAAGTACCCGTATTTTGGTAATCATACTACACTTTTGTACTTTTTTGGTGCAGACCCAGATTCTAGTTGCCATCGTTGAGCTAGTTCGTGCCACTGTAATGCCCCAGAAAATGGGTCCCGGAGCGTCACACGGTGCTTGAGGCTACTAGTAGCCCCAAGCTAACCCTTTGAGCCATATTCATTCAGTTCAACACAAATCAATGGGGTTTCCATAAATAACCCTCAAATATCAACAGAGTAATTATCATCCAAGAATAAAAGAATTTCAAAAAGATAACAAAATACGACTTATTAGTCAACTCCCAACATCTATACTAGCCTGACAAGCCTCTAAGAAAATCAATAAAATCAGCGAGTCATTGAGACATGCCCCAACTGACTCATACTCAGTTATCAAATGTAAACAATTCCGTTAAATCAACATCAGACATCACGTCCTCGAAACATGAGGACTCACCACAACAGAGGATGTATAACAGCGTGCCCAAACAATCACTGTCGAATCTAGAACTGAGCACCTGAACCTACATTCCGAAAAAATGCAGCCCACATCCGAAGATATGGGTGAGTACCATGGAAAAGAACCGAGTATATGGGGGCGTATGCAGTTGTATAAACATCATCATTATAAATATTTATAAGAAATATGCAGGATGTATGAAAGACTCACATAGCCCGAAGAAAATGATCATAATCATGAGTGGATTAAATAAGTACAATAACACATGTGAGTCATCATATAATTTGTCAATCACTTTCAGTTCATCAAGAATATCAATTCTCATAATGTAAATATCATTTAAATCTTTTGAAAGAATAACTTTCACAATTCCACTTTCAAATCACTTCACCATTCACCATAGACACAAGGAAACATACACACACTGGGAGATCCTATAACCGACATAAACCATGTAGCTCACATGGTTTATGTCGGT
>NC_061111.1:189343126-189358103 GCF_002878395.1 Capsicum annuum
TAAATTTTTTTCTTAGAGAAATTCATATATTGTACAATAATAATTGTTCAAATTTAAAAGAATATATTAAAGAAGGGGAATAATGCATAAAAATGATATTTAATAAATTAGAAGTTTCATACAAAAGAGGTACTAATATGACTCTTAAATACCCTTATAGTTGTTAACATTATATAAAGTTGATTACTATTAGATTTTTAATTTTAAAATAATTTAAATTAAAATTAATTTATATTTTAATTCAGTTTCAATATAAACTACTTAATACATTTATTTTAAAAAATATTTTCATGAATGAATAAGTTACTTGTGCTCCATTTTTCTTGTTAAAATTGAATAAAAGAGATCCAAAAAGAAGCAAAATTTATTGTTTCAGCTATATGGATCCATTTTTCTTTGTAAAATTTGCCACACTAATTAACCCATTTTTGTTTTACGAGATTTTTTTCTTCTGAAAATTGAACCAAAACACTAAAAAAGGAGCAAAAATTGTTGTTTCAGCTAAAATAGGTTTATTAATTTTCCGTTTTTATTCAAGAAAATTGAAGAAAAGTCACCTCAAAAGAAGTTGAATTATTAACGATACATTAAAATTTATTGTTTTAGTCAAATGAACTATCAAAAAGATAATTCTTCTCAATTCCTCATAAATTTCATAAGCATCAAATTATTAGCAACCCATTCAAAAAAAGAAATAAAGACACAAAATGAAGAGAAAAAATACAATCATGAAGAGAGAAACACAAAAATAGAGAAAAAACACAAAAATGGTAGACGAGAATAAATGTTTTAGAACAAGCATAATGACAATTTTAAAATATATGAGAATTACAAGGGATAAATATATTTTTTACTTGGTCAAACTAGAATGACTTATAAGCCAAAAATAAAAAATAGGAGTAATGGTACTTTTGGTTTAAAGAAAATAATTTTTAACCTTTTTAAAGTCTTTTATGAAGTTGACAAACACTTTAAAAAGTGAAAAATGACTTAAAAGCTATTTTGACTAGCTTTTAAGCCCATTCAAACACTCTCTGAGTCTTTCAACTTGAAGACGGACTTAATGACTCTTTCTTCTTCTTCTTTTAGTTTTGTGCATAAAAATTTTAAAGGTACCCTCAATAACTTCATCTTTATTAAAAGCTCTTATGAAAGTACTTTAATGTGGATAGTTGTAGGATTTGCATAAATAGATTCACACATATTAGGTTAAAGGTTGGTGTTTGCTGAAATAGCAAAACCTCTGCCATATAGGATTGGATTTTTATTAATAATTTATATTACATTAAAAATATAAAGGGAAGTAAAAATATTGTTTGACCCTTTTATCTTTCATTAAAATATTTTTTAATAGACAGAATTGGTTTGATACATATAATACTATTTTTAATGTGAAATAGAAATTTGGCTTCGGGTAGTGAGTCAACGGTTGCCTTAGGTATGGGCTATTTTGGTTGGATTTGGAAGCTACAACTTCCACCAAAAATTCGCCATTTTATTTGGCTTCTAAACCATAATCGAATTCCAACAATATCCTATCTTTACTATATTCGCTGCATTCTTTCACCAGTATGCAAATGTTGCAATTCCTCCGCTGAAGAAACTAGCACTCATATCTTCTTAACATGTAAATCTGTCGAACCACTTTGGGTACAACTCAAAATCCTACGCCAAATTCAAGCTTTACAGCCCTGTACTACGATCCCTAACTAACAGTTTGACTGGTTACAACACTTCTTTAATATCAAACTTGTTTAAACGCCCCTTTTCAAATCCTTAATAAAGTTTTACTAGGATATAATTTCTGGATGAACTGGCTTTCTCGAAAGAAATATTTTTTTATAATATCTTTTCATATCTCCCTTGCAGTTGTTATAACAATTGCAACAAAGTACTAGTTGATGACTGAAAAATTCTGGCTATATCAATATATGTCAAATGAATGCCCCCTCCTTGTAATTCTGTTAATGGATACCCCCTCCTTGTAATTCTGTTAATGGATGCCCCCTCCTTGTAATTCTGTTATGTTAAATACGACCGCTACCTTTGATAGTGAGACAAATTTAGAATCTACAACAGGCACATTTAGGAATTTTAAGGGTGAATGGCTGCTAGGTTTCGTAAGCAAGGTTTGTACCCTAAGCCTTTTGGAAGCAGAACTCCATGCATTACGCCTAGGACTAGAAATAGCTATTCAATATCATTATACAATGCTGGATATAAATGCGGATTGCTTTCAACTTATACTTCTCCTAAATTGCTCACCTAAAGAAAAGTCAAATTTGTGCTCTGAGTACAAGTTCCTGCTGCATAGGCTACATAACCCATCACTGAAGCACATCTATAGGGAGCAAAATAAGTTGGTAGATGCACTAACTAGACTAAATATATCAACTACTACTAGTAATAGGTTGCCGCGGGGTCCTCCACCATCTACTTTGGATATTTTGCAGGCTGACAAAAATGAAGAATTAACACGTGAGACAATTAAAATATCGACTACCACCCAATTATTGTATAATATTAATAATCCTACTTATCAGTCTGTAAATACTAGTCTAGAAGGGCAATTAGTGTGCTGCCAGTGTTTGTACAGTGGTACTGCTACAAGATACATCCTTGTAGACGTGGGTTTGTTTTAATATAAGCATCGTTTGTCCACAAAAAAAAAAGAGACTCAATATTGGCTATAATATACTTATGATTGATGAGAGGCCTTTCAAGACAATCTATAATATCTGAGTATACACAAAAACAACAAGTACACTGATCGTAAAAAGTACTAATTGAGAATTTTTTGTTATCGTGTTTAATTGGAGAATTTTTTACTGGTTGCACCATTAGTGTTGCTCTTGTTTTTCTTCCGAAACATTGAAAAAAAAAGTAAGTAAAGTCTATAATTTTTTTTATTTTATTTTTCTTTTTGTTTTTTGAGCATCAAATTTGTTTTTTTCTTTAGTTTAGTCTAATCAAATTTATATTTGCGCTCGTGTTTTCTGGTAACTTTTATGTGTTTTAGAATTGATGATTTAATTTTAGTTTTGTGGGATTTCAAATTGAACGAGATCTCTATCTCTTTTTGTGGGTTATTCTTTATATTATTTTACTTTAAGTATGAATACATATCTAATTTATTATTCTCTAAGAGAGTAATATTCAAGATTGTTGGTGAAAATATACCCAACCAATAAACCCCAATGATGAACACCCGTCCATTTTTTTCGTCGCTCAATTGTTGAGTGTTAAGAACTTGAACACCCTAAACCTATTTATTAGTGGTGTGTTCATTTGAGTTCTGAGTAGAACATCTTAGTGATGAGGATATACTTTTTTGTTTGTAAGGAAGATGGCTCAGACTCAAATTTTCAAAGCAAATATCGAAGAGAGTGAAACTTTTAATTATGGGTTGGAGTGTTTATATTTAGGGTTTGATTATGGACTGGGGTGTTCATATTTAGGATGTATATTGGTATGCATGTATGTATGTGGAGTATTCATACTTGAATTCAGTCGGATTAAAGATTGAAATCGAGTTATTTGATCAATTTGATATTCCATTCAAATGAAGGATATTTTGTTAATTTCATCAATGGTATGAGTGTAAATAACCCCATAGTATAATAAAGGACAAGAGTGACTATTAAATGAAAGTAGAGAAAATTGAAGGAAAGGTGTCTTTTAAGTCTTGAATGAAGGATTAGTGACATTGACCAACAGATGGGGTCAAACATCATTAGGAAACTTGATTAAGTTAATTGTGGACTTGATTAATATTTTCAAAACTTTCTAATCTTTTTAAAAATATAAATCAACCCAACCCACACCCCTCTTCAATCCTAATCAACCACTCTCTCTCTCCAGCTTCTCCCAACCAACAGTTCTGCAAAATTTGTCCCTTCAACCTCCGGCGATAAATAGTCGGGCGAGTTCCTTTTCGACTTTCAACCGTCAATCAACGTGAATACTTCTTCGACGACAACAACTTCGAGTTCTTCTTCCTCCCATTTTCTTTTTCATAGGTAAAAAATTATGAAGAAACAGAGTAACTTGAGCCAACTACTCTTTTGGTGTTGAAATGTGGACTGAATAAAATTCTAATTTCTGGTATTTCTGTATTTTTTCTTCTCGTTGTCATACTGTCGATTCAAATTTGTTAGTGATTTTTATCACAGTTGATGTTCTTAGTGTGTATGTGTGTGTGTGATATGTTGGTGTTGCTGGGTTGATTTGTTATTTGTCTTAGTAGAAATGGTATTGCAATAGTTAAAATATCTGATGTAATAGATGAAACATATGATGCAACAGATGAAAATTTGATGCAACAGATTAAAAATCTGATGCAACTATGAAAATCTAAGGCAACAGGTGAACAATTTAACAGATCATTCATCTGTTGCGATAGACGACTCTTCTGTTTGAAAGAAATCTAAACAATATTGATCCAACAATAACTGATTAGTGATCTATTTTTATTCTTTCCGACGATTTACTCTTCATTTTAAAATCTGATGCAATAGATTAAAAATTTAATGCAACTATCAAAATCTGATGCAACAGGTGAACAATCTAACAGATTATTCATCAGTTGCGACTGCTGACTCTTCTGTTTGGAAGAAATCTAAACAATATTGATCCAACAGGTAACTGATTAGTGATCTATTTTTATTCTTTCCAATGGTTTACTCTTTATTTTACAACATATTAGGACTGTTTTTATTCTTTCCAATGATTTACTCATACAGGCTGGTTATTTATTGCAATAGATAACATACCTGGTACAATAGATTAGTGATCTATTTTTATTCTTTCCAACGTTTTACTCATCCATTGCAACAGATCGGTTATATGTTGTAACAGATAAAATACCTGGTGCAACAGATTAGTGATCTGTTTTTATTATTTTCAACGAATTACTCATCCATTGCAATGGGTCAGTTATGTGTTGCATCAGATAAAATACCAGATGCAACATATAGTGCTATTTTTATGGTTCCCACGTATTACTCATCCATTGTAATAGGTCTGTTATATGTTGTAATATATAACATACCTGGTGCAACAAATTAGTTTTCTGTTGGAACTGTTATATTACTGTTATTCATTAATCAATTATAATTTATATTATGTTCCTGTTAATTTAAGATAACATGGCTCCCAAAATAAAAGAAATCGAATCAAGTCCAAGTAAAGAAATAGGTGCAGCAGCTCAGGTAAATCCACCACTCTATGAGCTTATTTTATAAGTGTTATCTCAATCAGGAGCAGAAGATAATGAACACGGGGATGGGGAATCTTTCAAAAGAGATGATTCAAATGCTAATAGCCTTTCCATCAAAGAGCTGGTCAAAATCTTCAGCATTGATCGTTACCCTGTGAGAATGCAGTGCGATGGTGCCATAAATTTAACGAAAAAATCTTTTGACGCCTTCAGAAAAATACTTCGAGAACAAAAATTGAATTCTTATTTCAGGGAAAGCTGCTTTGGGAAATATCTTGATTTTTCGGAGGACAACAATGCTCGTTTCTAGATGAAAATGGTATATGATCTTCTCAAGCGCAGGTTTATGTATGAAAACAAAGATAAGATGGATGAGGTGTGGATAAATTACTGTGGCATGCCTGTTTGTTTTGGTTGGGAGGAGTTTGCCATAGTTACCAGACTAAAATGTTATCCTCCTTCTCCTTCTTAAGTTATACCTACTCTGACCCAAAAAAAATACCTCACACACCCAAAAAAGGAAAAGGCAAGTCAAGTGATCGTGATGACCTGGTGTCCATTATTGGTCCAAACTTCAAAAACAAAAATCTAATTGAAGCGTTGAAAGGTAAAGGACTTTCAAAGAAGCACAGGCAATCATTGTGCTTGGTTTGGTTTGTACATAATGTTCTTTGGGCGAGAGACGTTAACAACAACGTAAGCCTCGGTTTAATAAATCTCTCCGAGGATTTTGAGGTATTTAACAGCTATCCTTGGGGTTATGAAAGCTTCAAATTGACTATCGAATATTTGTTGACTCCCTTAACGCCAAAAACAGTCAACTTATATGGTTTTCCATGGGCCTTCATGGTAAATATTTCTTTTATTATGATATGATTCATCATTTTTTCATTCAATAATGCTTGTGATTTATTGGCGTTATATTATAGGCTTGGGCATTTGAAGCCATTCCTTATTTGAGAAAACAAGTGAACTACCAGGAAGAAGTTTTCTATCCAAGAATTCTGAGATGGTTGTCGGCCAAAAATGATAAAAATGCAAAATTTCTTGATCTTTTCAATCTCCCAAGGAAGCAGTAAGTCCAATTCTAATCAAGTTTTTGTTTTAATTAATGATTAAATGATTTCATCATCATTCTTAATATATGTACCGATTTATTTTGGATTGTCCATCCGTGACTTGTTCCGACCAACCGAGAGTTGAAGATGTCATTTTTTCTTACTTTACAGTCTGTGCAAACTTTATCGGACCCTAAGGTCGTTGATGGAATAAAAATAAAATTATTTGGAGCAACAACCATCACAAGAAAAATAATTTTGGACAGTGGGGCTAATGATGCTCCTCTTACAATTTTTGAAATAACAAGCCATTATAATTATGATCATAATAGTTGTACAGATTTTTCTCCAGATTTTGCCGCATCTAGCGAATGTTCTTCATGCAAATATCAAGACTGCAAGGCAAAACACGATGAAGTGATTAATGCTATTAATGCACTAACTGCTTCTATAAAGGAAATGATATCTAAGAGGGTTGTCATTTCATCAAAGAGGATTTCATATCCAAACACTCCACTAGAGATCAAGAAAGCTAAGAGGAGAAGGAAAAACACTTCCAAGGCATCATCAATCATAAAAAAAAAGATTGCAACGCCTTTGTCTTTGTCTTGCACTGATGTTCAGTGTGCAAGGGCCACATAAGAGCAGCATGAGCTGAAGAAGGTGAATGTACATCATCTATTCCAAAAAACAAATAAAAACATATCTATTTTAACATATAATACATCTGCTGAAAATTATCAAACAGATGTATACATCTGTTGCAACTGTTGTCTAACCGAGCGCTACAAAGTGAACAAATCAAGTCTTGGTTTAATATGTTCCACTTTGTTGTTGCACATTCCGGAATGAAGAATTGGTTCTATTTGATGTCACAGCCCCAAACTTGCTGGAATGATGAGGTTTAAAGTCCATACATATTACTATTAATTAATACTTTATTTAATTGCATCTGCGTATTGATTTTTTCGTCACATAATTCGAAATATTTGATAATATGTGCAACACATCGATGTTATTTTTTACTACCTCCGAAAGAAGGTCAAGTTGCAAATACAAGAATAATACAGATACACAACAGGAAATTATTTGTACAGAGTTTACATCAATAATGCCTACGATAGGTATTATCAACAGCAGCCAAAAGTTTCTCGAAACGAGGAATGCTTAATCAATATCATCTAAGGTTTTAGCATTCTGGCTGGCTTACCTTGGCATTTGGTCGATGAAGTGTACATCCCAATCAATTGTGCTGATGTATTCCATTGGGTGTTGGCTGTTGTCGTTCTAAAAGAGAGGCGCATCCGAGTTTATGACTCAATGTCGCGAAGGAGACGTTTCAGGACGTCGTTTGAGATACAAAGCTGTCCAAAATATTGCCTACTTACCTTGATATGAGTGAGTTTTTGGATCAAAAGGTCCGTACTGATTGGTCGACGATTGAAGCATACTGGGATAAAATGGCTAATCCATTTGATGTACAATATGTTGACGGAATTGCTCAACAAATCATTGGTAGCCTGTAAGTTTAACTGTCATGATTTAGTTTTATTTTACAAATTTCACAACGCCGGCATGAACTGTAAGATATGGATTATCTATTTTTTTATAATGCAGGGATTGCGGTCCTTTTGTTACCGCCTATGTCGAGTATTTGAGCGATGGATTACAAGTACCAAATGAAGGACTTGATATCAGATTACTTTGCAAAAGATATGCTTCTCTTTTATGGAAATATGGAGAAACGAATGCTTAGAAGCCGTACGCAACCGACGTTAAAGATCCACGACGACCAAAGTCGAATTCCATAGCACTGGATGAAGAACAACTTGTCCATATTGGTTAGATCTTTATAGCTCGAGTCCGTCAATATAATAACCTATCCTCCTTGGTTTAACTTGTTGATTTATTTGTAGAGTAGATCGTTTATACTCATAATAATTTTTTTTACATTTCATTTATTTGTTGAGTTATTTTATTTCATGTAATTTCCGAAGGCTTCGATTTATTTTATTCTTTCTATGAATATAATTAATTCTGAATTTTGAACATGTTAATTGAAAAGGAGTACTAAATTCAAATATCACAACAGATAATACACCTGCTACAACAGATGACATATCTTATCAGACAAATTTAGACATATATTGCAATATGAGATGCAACACGTAGGTCATCTGCTGGAAATTATATAACAGGTCTTCTTACTTTTTTGATTTGCTCTAACAAATTACTAATCTGTTGCAACAGATAAGTTATATGTTATAACAGATCATAAATCTGTTGCGACAGACAGATGGGGAACATCTACATAACGCAACAGATGACCAACCTATTCCAATAGATAATCAATTTGTCACAACAGGTACTATATCTGTTACGACAGATATAAAATCTGTTGTATTATAAAAATTCAACTTTGCTAGACATAAAAATTATTTCCCCTATCTGTATAGTGAATTGGCTTAAAATGAAAATTTATTATCGTGTTCGTCTCTATCTTTGTACATGTTCTTTTTTATACACGAGCTCCAACCATTTAGTTAGTACCTCATATGCCTAGACCCATTGTATCTTTCACACAATGGTGTCACACACACCGATCATTTATGTGTCGGTCAGCAAACACTCTATGTATGCAAATGAGTATGGCCCGCACACTGCACCGATTGTATTTTTTGGGAGATGGATATTCTTATTTTGACCTTTAAAAATCCATGATTCCTTCTCCAAGAATTCAACCGACAAATAATCCATCAGCTTACTCTGCGTCAACAACTTGGGCAACAACTTCAAGAGTGCCTGCATGTGGGTTAAAAATGTCTTCTCGCTGAACACAGGTAAGTTGCAGTCATAAACCTTAATCTTTTCCTTGTATAGTAGTATCTCAACAGTGAAAAAATGGGTGACATCCACATTTATGACTGCAAGGATTTTTTTTGCCTTGGTCCAGCTCTTACCATGTGGATATGGCCTCTTCCCTCTAACATATTTAATCACTTATTCATCCCATTGGAATGTAGAAACTAACTAATCAAATCCCAGTCCATCGGAATCAGATAGATTCTGAAGATTAGTATACCTATCTTTGAAATTATTGTAGAAGTTGAGGTCTATTATCCTATCAGCAACATCATAAGCATCTGGGTGCGCTAATTGCTACCCCTCATGAGGCAGAGAATTTCATCAACATACTGTGATATAAGAAGATAATTTTTGAATAGGTTAGTAGTTGTAAAGAATAAAAATACAGTGGAAAAAATCCAATGCAGAGGGTTCTCTAAATCAGTTCACAGATTACCCAGCCAACGCAACTTATGCAACAGATGTGTATTATGTTGCAACAGAATACCAAGCTGTTGCAATAGATTACACTTCTGCTGTATATATTCTTCTTCATGGAGTAGATTGGAAGGGTAGGTTAGCAAAAGTAAACTTACCTTGTCCTCGTACCACATACACATATTTGTCATATTCGAGAAGTCTTTGGCGACAAATAAAATCATGGTGTATTCTTTTTGAACCTTCATCTTGATGAATTCTTCCAGTTCCTTTTTTCTTCTCCTTGCCAAGCTCCACAAATATGTCCTCCTTCTTTGAAGGCCCCTGAACTTCAACAACTATTGGAGCAAGGGGAGTTGCATTTTTTTTGCTAATTTCAGAACGAAGAGAATTTGTCTAATTTTTATTCTCTTCCTCCTAACCTCCACTGTAGGAGTGCATGGCTCCCTCACCTCGTTGGATGGTATGACAACCCTCCTGGATTTCAACTCCTCGGCAGCTTCAGCAATAGCCTCTATTTTGTCGAGGAGTTTATCCTTTCTATCCTTGTACACTTTCTATTTGCAATGAGAACATGAGGGTGAGGAGGGGTGAGAGGGACCACTGTAAGGGTGGGAGGGATCGATGTAGGGGTGAGAGGGAGGACCTGTGCAAGGGGTGTTTTCAAATATATTTATTTTTGCTGAGCACTAACATGCTCATAATCACGACTAGAAGCAGAAGCAGAAGCAGGATGGCTGCCACCATCACAAACAACTCCACCAGCAACACCCCCAGAAGAAGCACCCGGATCTGTTGCAGTTTAAGTTAGGTCGTGAAGATCTTCAATATTAGACTGATCTTGCCTAATTGCTCTTCTTATGGATGTTGCTCCATCCAATTCCTTCTTTATTAACTTCACCATTGGGTTTTCTTTTGTATTTCACAAGACCCAGAGTAAGAAAAGAAGTCATCTCTAGCTCATCAATGCTAGGCACGATCCAAGGATGCACAACCTATAAAAAAATAACAGGAGGAATTTAAATCATATAATAATAATTTACAGTCAGTTGGGTTACATGGGGCTCGGGTTATGTTAACACAACCAACTTATGCAACAGACGATCTAGCTACCGCAATAGTTGATCTGTATATTGAAACAGATTGATAATATGTTGCATCAGAATACCCATTTGTTGCATAATTTACAGTAGATGGGTAATCTGTTGAGTAGGGTTCAGAGAACAGAGTAATATATGGTTAATCTATTGTGAAATATGGATCGTCTATTGCAACAGATTACCCATTGCACTAGTTACAGTTGACGGGTAATCTCTTACAACAGATGGAACATCTGTTTCAATATCTTTCTTTGAGGCAAATTATTTTAGTTAAAAGATGATGTACTGCATCATCTGTAGGGTTAAAGAGATCAGCCTCGTTAATATTTTTTTTGCTGCTCTCTATTGTAGCCAACCACCTAAGGATCCTTGGATAAGAAACCTTATTCGAGTAATCCATGAAATGCTTTTGGAGAGGAGGAATGGCTTCACATGCCCAAACCTAAAAATTGTAAACAGGAAGCAAGCAAAAAAAATGTCACAAGTATATTCAATATAAATTAATGAATGAGTAAAAATAGTGATCAATTTTACCATAAAAGCCCAAGGAAAGCCGTATAATGTGGTCGTCTTTGGCTTTAGCTCTTTCAGTAAATATTTGATAGTCAAGTAGTAGCTGTCGTAACCCCAGGGATAATTGTTGAATCTCTCAAAATCATCAGCAAGCGCCAACAAATCACGTTCTATGACTTTCTTGACGTCTCTTTCCAATAAAATGGAATGGACAAACCAAGCTAAGCACAATTTCTCACAGTAGTGCTTTGGTTTGTCTTTATTCTTGAGATCCGCTGTCAAATCCTTCACTTTGTAGCTAGGTCCAACAATGCCCAACAACCTATCTTTTTTTACCTTGCATTTGTTGGACCCTTTGTGGGGTGTTTTCTTGATGGCAGGTTCTTCTGGACTATTGCATCTCAAGCCCGTCACAATGGCAAACTCTTTCAATCCAAAAAAAATCAGCATGCCACAATAGTTGATCCAGACTTCATCCATCTTATTTCCTCCCTCCTTTGAACCTCCATCATCCTTCGCATACATGATCTGCACTTGAGAAGGCCATATACCATGATCATTGGGAAACAGAGAGGGCAGGGCCCAGATAGCTCAAGAAAGTGTGCAAAGCAGCTCTTCTTAAAAAGTCCATCTATGTTTTACTTCTTCATAATACTCCTAAGTTCGTCAAAAGGTTTCCCCAACTGACATTTAAGTACAAGATCACCAAATAATGCATTAGGGTTATTCATCGGCATCGCAACTTAAAACTTGTCAATACTAATGGTTTTGATAGAATTATGCTGGAATTTTGATATTATTTCATGCTCCATTGGTGAGGAGGAGTTATCATTTTCCTCGGCTTTATTTTGCCCTGACTGAGATTGTTCTGGAAGTTCCTCTGAATCTATCTGTACTCTAGCCTTTTTTGTTTGGTGATCGGAAGTTGATCCACTTTCTCCGCTTTCTGTTTCTTTTCTTTTGGGAGACATCTTTTAACTACAAACAAAAGATAAACAAAAAATACCTTGCATTTGATGTCTGCAAATATTTGTAAAAAAGGTGAGATAAATTTTAATAAATTATTCTTATGACATAACCAAAAAAAACTCCAATGGACAACCTATCAGTTGGAACATATGGGGAACCCAAATCTATTTGAAGACCTATTTAATAGCTCCCCACAGATATTTCACCTGTTGCATCAGGTGGAGAAATTTCAATAAATTATTCTCTGTCATATTACAAGAAAATACTTCAACGGATAACCCATCAGTTGGAACAGATGGGGAATCTGTTTGAAGACCTATTTAATATCTCCCCACAGATCTTCCACCCATTGCAATAGATGGACTACCACCACCACAACCAATGCCACCAAGACCACCATCAATTCCACCAATACCAATACTAAGACTACCGACACCACCGCCAAAAAACACAAATACCAACACCACCAACAACACCACAAATACCATCCAACAATACAACGACAGTCAATAAAACACTGAGAGAAAAACTAGGTTTTTCTTGGGTGCTTCCTACTTTTTTAGCATCAAAATGCAAAATTGTTAACCCATTCTCGAAGATAATACAACTAAAATTCTTTTTTTAATCATTAACTAAAAAACCCTAATTTTTTTAGAATAAAGAATAAATGTAGAACTCTTCTTGAAATCTGTTACATGTGAAGATAGAGAAACAACGGATACAAGCGGGAATGAAGTCAAAAAAATAACTATATGTAGTCGTAAATGGAAAGAAAATCGACCTGTTTTGAAGGGTTGAGCAATATGTTGAGTAGTTATTATTTGTATTGTTGAGAGGAAGAGGACACCTCAAGAGAGAGAGAGAGAAGAGCGAGAACTTAATATTTGAAATAAAAAGTTTTTCGAGCAAATGGATGATTTGTATGGGTTGATTTGTAATTTTGAAAAAAATAACAAGTTTTGAAATTGCTAATTTGGTCCAAATTGATCCTAATTATTTTTAAAAATTTTAAAAGATATAGTTTTTAAAATATTGAGTTGATGAGAACTCATTTCTACTCAGAGTGATCGATCAACGACTCGGGTCGGGATGAACGCAATACCAGTGCCATGTAATTGTAAAGACTCGATTGGATTTGTAGTTGACCCTGCGAGCTCATTCATTCATCCACAGTTCCACATAAATCAACTTAGGTACATCACTCTCTTAACATTGAGTTGATGAGAACTCATTTTAACTCAGAGTGATCGATCGACGACTCGGGTCGGGATGAATGCAATACCAATGCTATTCAATTACAAAGACTCAATTAGATTTATAGTTGACCCTGAAAGCTCACTCATTCATCCCTAGTTCTACCTAAATCAACTTAGGTACTATCACTATCCTAACATTGAGTTGATGAGAACTCATTTCTACTCAGAGTGATTGATCGATGACTCGAGTCAGGATGAACGCAATACCAATGCCATGCAATTACAAAGACTCGATTGGATTTGTAGTTGACCCTACGAGCTCACTTATTCGTCCTTAGTTCCACCTAAATCAACTTAGATACTATCACTATCCTATCATTGAGTTGATGAAAACTCATTTCAACTCAGAGTGATCGATCGATGACTCGAGTCAGGATGAATGTAATACCAACGCCATGGAATTGTAAAGACTCGATTGGATTTGTAGTTGAACCTGCGAGCTCACTCATTCATCCCTAGTTCCACCTAAATCAACTTAGGTATTATTACTATCCTAACGTTGAGTTAATAAGAACTCATTTTAACTCAGAGTGATCGATCGTCGACTTGGGTCGGTATGAACGCAATACCAATGCCATGCAATTGCAAAGACTCAATTGAATTTGTAGTTGACCCTGTGAGCTCATTCATTCATCCCTAGTTCCACCTAAATCAATTGCTATAAAATCTGTAGCAACAAACGACTAAGCTGTTAAAAATTTTCAAACAGGTACATATATATTGCAACAGATGACATATCTAATTTAATTATCAAATAGATATTTGCATCTGTTGTGATAGATGACTGAGCTGTTGGAAATTTTCAAAAAAATATTTATATCTGTTGTAACAAATGACATATCTGATTTTATTAATTATCAAATAAATATTTTTATCTGTTGTCACAGATGACTGAGCTTTTGGGATTTTTAAATAGATATTTATATCTGTTGTAATAGATGATTGAGCTGTTCGAATTTCTAAACAGATATTTATATATATTGCAAAATATGACATATCTGTTTGAAAATCTTTTTATCTCTTTTAATTTTAAAGCAAGAAGCTTATGGTCCGAGTAGATAATATCAAGTAGTAGTACTTACTACTAAAGGCGGTAAAAAATATTTCTTGGATATCTCAAAAATGTTTCATTGAGTTGTCTTGTCTTGTCTTTTCAATGTCAGTAGTCTTAGTCTTCCTCGTGCCCCTCAAATTATTAATGAAATTAATGAATATTAATTAATGAATATTGAAAACCACCACGTCTATGTACACAATACATCTATATAAATTATCTCATCTCTTCCTTCAGTTGCAGTTTATTTTATTTAACTCTCATTTTTTTCTCTCTCCTCTTTAGGGTCACAACTTTTTTTCTCTCTTTTCTCTTCTCTTCTCATAAAGATTTTTTCGGATCTAAACCTATCCATATTTTTCCTCAACTTAAATTTTTGTTTTGATCCCCTTTTTGATATTAAAGTATGGTTCATTATTGCTTTTTCATTCTCGTCTTCTTCTTTGCATGTTATTTACATCTGTTTTTTTACTTAATTACTATTTACCTATATCATATTTATTAAATTTTTTTTAAGAAACTTGTAA
>NC_061111.1:189361103-189398554 GCF_002878395.1 Capsicum annuum
AACCTATTATTGAGACCAGATAATATGGGCACCTCCATCGCCACTGGGAATGCCAATCGGAGGAATTTTCATACCTTCCATCATGGAACAATCCTAAATTAGAATCATCAAATTGTATTGACCAAACTATTCCGCAATATGATAATATCTTAAATCTAAAAAAAATAGCTAATTCATTCCCATAGTACCCCCTAAATCAGTCACTATGTTGCATGGAGAACCAAATATCACAAGGAAAACATCAGAAATCAGATTGATCATAATATGGAGAACTTACAATATGCTAGCATGGGTAAATTCTCGTATGCCAAGCCTGATATATATATATATATATATATATATATATATATATGAGGATAATTCCTGGGCAATGTGTAATTAAGAGTGAATGCTTGTTGGGAGATTTGGATGCTAGGCATATACTAATACGACTTATAAATTTTGAGGATTACGACCAACTTTTATCAACATCATATTCTATGTTAGAAAAGGAGATATATTGAAAAATAACAACCCTTAAGTGGGATCTTTGGTTTTAATCGAATATAGAAATAACAATTTGAGTGACATAGATATCACTACCAGATCTACCACCAAATTTCATTACAAACGATATAATTTTCTCAATTGCATTAGCTGTGGGAAGAACTCTTACAATTTTTATGGCAAAAAGAAATCAAACGACTCTTAAGTTATGCAGAAGTTAAAATTAAAGTAGATTTGGTAGCAAAATTGCCTCAAAGAATTAAGAAGATGAAAATATGGGCGAAGTTAAGTTTAAATGGATTAAGATACAATATGATTATGTGACAATATTATAGGAAATGTTACTTACAAGGACATGATAAAATGAGCTGTTAGACCACCCTCTAAAGCAATTTGAAATGGAGAAAGAAGATATGCAGAAACAGAAGCCAAAAGTAGAATCAAATAATCAAATCATGGGTACAACAACAAACCAAAGGAGGGTTCTAACAATTGGAAAAGTAGCTAGAAACAATCACAACAAGCAATGAACAAGAAGATGAAGAAATAAATACAAGAAGAAAAAGTATGGGCATGTTAAGGGGAAATATGAATATTATGATGATAATACCTTTAAAGAATTAAGGGATAAGGAAGAATGAGATGAAGAAAAAGATGAACAACATAAAGGAACAACAGTGAAAGAACACACAAAAGATTGCGTGAATCAAAGTTTCTGAAACGAGATATTGAAATAACCATAAAAAGAGATTGATAAACATAATGAGGGGAAAAATAAAAGCTTAAAAATACAACAGAGCAATGATAAGGAGCAAGATAAGAATCAAGGTGATATATTGCAGGAGAGTCAAAGCAAAAATTTAGAGGAGAGAAGAAAAGAAGTCAAGGGAAACTCAAAAAGGGATAAAAGAGCTTTGTTTGTATCAGAAGTGCATAATAATGAGGCACTCCCACTATAAATTCAAAGTGGAAATCAAGAGGAGGGTTCTACCCCGGCAAAAGAAAGTATAGATAAAGAAGACCTAGTGCAAAATATCAAAAAATTTGCTAGAGATGGTGATCTATCACCAAAGTAGATTGCCAAGATCAGGGGAGTCATACAAAATAAAATAAGAAAAGAATTAGTGAAAAGGTGTCATCACAAGCATTAGCAAATCCGACAAAGAGTATATCAACTAAAAGCAATAAACCTCAATGAACGCACTAGTATGGAATATAAGGTCTGTGAATACTTAAAAGGCGTTCACTAGACTAATTAATATGCAAAGGAGACATTATTTATATTTTGTAGGATTGACAGAACCTTTCCAATATACATAAGAGTTGAATGTGTATAAAAGAAAGTTAGGGTTATGACATAATGTAGCCAATGTAAATGAAAAAATTTGGGCATTTATGAATAAAGCTGTTTAATTTGTGACCCTAGTAGATGAGGACCAACAACTTACATTACTATTAAATAACTAAAAGCAAGGAGTAGATGTAATCATCACTCTAGTTTATGCATAATGTACACAAATGGTAAAACTACAAAATTGTGGAAATTTATATATGATGCTTTGAGAATAGTGACAAAACCATGGTTGGTAGGGATGATTTTAATGGAATTACTAACAAGGAAAAATTTTACTAGGAGGCCTTCTAGTTACAAAGAATGAGCCCAATGACTTTAAGCATTGTATAAATATATGTAACCTAGAAGATTAAGGTTTCAAGTAGAGTAAGTACACATGGTGGATTGATAAAACTGATGAGGAACGTATCTTTAAATTATTGGATAGGGTACTATGTGATGAATTAATGCAAAGACTTTTCTATGTATTAGAGGTTGAATATTTGATAAAAAGTGGATCAAATCATGCTCATCTTCTCATTACTTTCAAACTAGTAGTGAAATGGTGATTAAAACTTTCAGGTTTCTAAATTTATGGCTAAAGGAGGATTATTAAATAAAGTGGTAAGTCAACACTGGCTGGTAGATTATAAAGGAAACCCCTTTAGTTTGTTCCTATATAAACTAAAGAAGGCTATAACATAATGGAATAAGGCAACTTTGGGAATAATTTTCTGAAGATAGCTACCCTTGAAGTAGTCACTAGAGTACAGGAAGTTCAATTTGAACTGAATCTATTTGGAGTTGATGTTGGGTGAATTTATGCATTCTAACGTTACTATTCTAGCTATTTAGCCTTATTTTGAGGATGATTCATGTGCTTAATGTATTGATAATAAGATAAATGTGCATCTAAGTATCCATGTATGTGTTCATAATGTTTAATAGTGTTTTCAAATAAGTTTTAATTCAAATTGATCATTTAAAGTTCAACCGAGAAAACTAGTGTGACTAGCTTGAGCTAGGTGTTTTTCTAGTCTATCGTGTTGGGTTCTAACATGTTTAATGAGTTCCTAAGTTTTTTATTGTGTATTTATATGTTAAATAACTTGATTATAATGTTCAAGTGTTAATTGGATCAATACAAGAGTCAAAACAATAAGCCTAAAATCAATGGGGGCAAACCTAGTCTTAGCTCGTGTTTCTAGTTTACCGTCTTGATTGTTGTATTATTTTGAGTTCTAAATTATTATGTTTTATGCTATATGATGCCTGGTGAATTGATTATTATGATATATAAAGGATATAAAAGATTCAAATTAAGTGAAAACAACTCAAAAAGGCTTGGAATGGATAAATAGAATCACAATACTCAACTTGGACTCAATTTGGACACTTGGAATTTCCAGCGAGAATGAGGGAGCATAGAAAGGCTTTTTGGTGCGTTCAATACACCAAAAGATTCAGAATTCACCCAAAACAGTGTGCCCTCTTGATGATGGCACTTCGCGACCCCTACTCAAGTCAAATGACCCTCGCAATGTGACCCTTGTTCCACCGACGAAAAAATTTGCCTCCTATAAATAAGACACTTGTAATTGATGCTAAACACTTTAGACGACTTTGAAACTTGGAGAGGGCCTATGAAACACTTAAATTAGGGTTTTTTATTTCTTTACTTAAGATTTTTAATGGATTTTATCTTGTATTTAATTATCTTGATAACGATTATGTCTATTAGAGGCTAAATGCCCTTTTCAGGGGTTAAGGCCAAGAACATGAATACTTTCATTTTGAATTAAGTTTGTTAAGTTGCTTATCATTATTTTTTGTTTGTTTTTTATTGTTTTAACTATTTTAAGAATTAACTACCCTTAGAATATATCAATTGTCAATCTTATGAACTCGGGAGAGGGAATAGGGCAATAGAACATGGAAATAAACAAAGAATGGTTTGTATTCTCTTATGAAATAAGGAATTCAAATTTGTGTCTAGGACAGGGATGTACTTAGATGCCTTACTTGATTCAAACGTAGGATGATAGTTTAAAGAACTTAATTGAACTATTACTTCTATGCTCAATGATGTAGTTGTAAGGTTCAAATTAGGTAAACGGTTAGAGGTTGGGATACCATAATCATGCGATTAATCCTATGAATCAACAATCTAGATAAGCAATTTAATGAATGAAGTTCAATAATGTAGTATGATTATTCGTAAGCCTTAACCTTGGATCTCTACCCATTGATTGCCCAGAGTCATTACTTTTCCACTTTAATTTAGTTTTTTTTAGTTTTCAATTCTAAAACTTTATTGTTTACTTTTTCTCAATTGTTAAACTAGAATTGGGTAGTTGTCAACACAAGTCCCTATGGAATCGATACTTGACTTCTTGAAGGCCTCTTTACTACTTGATAGACCACATACACTTGCGTGTGCGCTTGGGCGCAGTTAGGAGTCAACAGAGAAAGAATTCACAAGGACCAAGCTAGTTTGAATATGCATCTTCACTAAAGGAAAGAGTTTTAGAAGTAGAAAGATGGTATGGAGTTGTTCAAAAGATGGGGAAAGAAATATGGAGTTCTTTTACACCATAGTAAATGGGAGAAAGAGTAGACTAAGAGTGAACAAAATTCAAAATAAAGAGGGTGAATGGTTAGAATAATAAATGACATAAGAAGTGCCAGTTGAGTTTTATAAGAAGCAATTCACAAAATAGGCAGACTGTTTAGATTTTGAGACACTATAAGAATTGCAAAATGTGATCAATAATGATCAAAGTGAGGAAATATATAGTGTTCAATCAAGGAAGAAAGTTAAAAGATGCTATCATGGGACTGACTAGAAATAGTGCAAGAGAAAAAAAAAATGATATGAGATTTTTATTAGGATGCTTTCCATATTGTGGGAGATTATATTTGTAATATGGTGGGGGACTTTTTCTTTGGTGTAGAATTACCTAAATTTGTAACTCATACAAATCTAATCTTCTACCAAAGAATCAGTAAGGACATTTTTAGACTTGAGGCCCATATCTCAGAGCAATTTTGTATAAAAATTTTTCTCAAGAATTATTCATTAGAGAATTAAAATATTATAGCCAAAGATCAGATCTCTAGAACAAGTAGGATTTGAACTAGGAAAGACCATAATAGGGAATGTATTATTGGTGTAGGAAATTACTACAAAAATTAAGAAAAGAGGCAAACCTCCTAATCTTGTTATTATACTGGACATGGTGAAGGCAAATGACAGATTTGAGTGGTTTTACTTGACTAAAGTATTGAGAAAATTAAGATTTGGGGAAAGTATTATTGATATGGTATAAGGGTTGGTACGAAATTATTGGTACTCTATCTTATTGAATGTCTAGCCAAATGGGGTTTTCAACTCCTCAAGAGGTCTTAAATAGGGTGATCCTCTATCTCCTACACTATTTATTTTAGCATTTGAAGTGCTGTCAAGATATCTGAACTCCCTAATGAATAAAAGGGAGTTCAAAAGGCTTGGAATGCCAAGCGGGAGTCCTAGAATTAATCATTTAGCCTTTGCAAATGATATGATTATTCTCTATAAGGCATGAATTAGAACCATACAAAGAAGATCTGAGTAATTAGAGATATATGAAATAATGTCGGGATAAAATATTAACCAGGAGAAAAATGCTATTTATCTACATCATAGTATGCTTAGGGGAACTATTATTATAGCCAAAGTGACAACAGGAATCCCAAGAAAGGATTTTCTTTCTATATATTCAGGCTTTCCTCTCTTTTATATGAGAAAACAAAAGGCCTATTACCGATAGATGATATGAGAAAACAAAAGGTTTATTACTGAGAGATGATACAAAAAATCAAATCCAAGTTGTAGGCATGAAAAAGAAAGTTATTATTTTATGGGGAAGGACAATACTAATTAAAAATGTATTGCAGAGTATTCCTATACATTGTTTATCAGTAATGAAACCTCCAATTAATATGCTTACTCAAATTTAAAATATTATGGTATAATATTTTTGGAGTAGCTACATTACGGAAAGGGGTAGACACTAGACTAGATGGAGCAATTTATGCCTCCCAAAGAAGGATAGAGGGCTTGTTTTCAACTTGTAAAAAATGTGTCAATGGCTCTTTTTTGTAAACTCTGGTAGAATTTCAAAATCAAACCAATAGTATGGAGTATATATATGAGTATTAAATACTAGTTAAAGTTGAATCAGAATTTGGTGCGATGGAAGACTGGGTGTGGTGTATCATAGGTGTAGAAGAAAATGTTACAAGCAAGATATCTTTTTGAACATCAAATTTGGTGGCAAACAAAGATAGGGTCAGTATTAATATTTCATGATAATTGGACTGGATTGGGATATTTATACATTTTCACAAAAGATGATTTTGAATGGAATGATCTTTATTAGAATGTTAGTGAATTGACTCAGAATGGAGAATGAATGAAGAAGTTCTGAAGGATATTCTTCATCAAGATATTATTCACCATATTATAATGTATATCAAACCTCTCAAGGATGATGATGAGATGAATAAACCATGGTGGATGCTTGATACTAAAGGGGCCTTCACTAAATCAACTTGGTAGTATATCAGACACAAAGAGCAACCTAATAAAATCTATAAGGAAATTTGGGCGAAAGAATTATCCTTCAAAATTGCCTTCTTCATGTGGATATTGGGGAAATTCAAAATTCCACTAGATGATAGAGTTATAAGTAGGATATGAAGGGCCATCCAGATGTTGGTGTTGTGAAAGACCTGATAAAGAGACTATGACATATTTATTCCTAAAATCTTTTACTTCTAATAGGACACAGTCCTTTTACTCTTCTTTTGTAGGTCTAAATATTGAAGGACTCCACCTAACAAAGGTAATCATGTTCTGGTAGGGAGATGATACAAAGATGGACATAAAACCGTACTATAAGGATATGCCAAGCATTATAGTATGTGAATTATGGAAAAGAAGAAATGTCAGCAAACATAAGGGTAGAAGTATGTCCACTTAAATGATTATACACAATATTGCTAGAACTTTGCTTATGTTACTTAGAGTGAGGAAGCCAAATAGGAGATTTTCTTTCAATTGGCTAGGTATAATTAAGGAATTGGGGGAGTTTTGTCCCAAAATTAAAATTACCAAAGTCATGTGGGGAATTTCCTCTAGATGGATGGGTTAAATACAATACAAATGGAGTATCAAGAGGTAATCTGATCTTAAGTTCTTATGATTTTTAACAAAGAGATGCACATGGAGACATAGTGTATGAGAAGGAACTAAGATAGAGAACAACACAAGCATACAAGCAGAAGAAAAAGTAATAATGGAAGTATGTAAACATTGCAAGAACACATAGTACAATCAAATAATTTTCCAAACTGATTCTTTATTATTCAAGAAGGTTTGGTTGGGGAGTAGACTTTCCCTCCGAGTATAGCAGAAGTAGTTTTAGAAATAAAACTACTTCTCTTTTGGAAGCAATATTACTTTGTGAGAAAAGGAATCAACTAGTAGATTACCTAGAAAATCTAGCTATAGATAAAGGCAAACTATAGGCATTCAAATTATCAAATGCATGGAATCAACAGGGACAAGGATAATAAACAATGAAAAACTTAAATGCCCATACATAAGAGTATCTCCTAATAAGGGATTATGGGGCTAGGATAGATAAAGCATAAAGTTTTCATAGAGAGATTATTATAGAGGCCACAAGGAAAAAAAGTGTGAAAATACTATCGAGCCTATTCTACTTCAGTCATCAAAAAGGACTCAACAAATGGGAGAATCATTTGTCAGATTAGAGCTATGGAACCTAGATGTTGTGTAAATTACTAAAAAGTGGTGATGGATTAGAGCTACCTATGTATTCCATTCCTGATCCACTTGCACATGGATAAGGTTAAATATCATATAAGAGAAGAAAATAATAAGCAAGGAGAAACTCACCAACTGATGAAGCACAATACCAATAGATGAGATCTCTAGTCAAGACATAATGAGCTTAGCCCTCCACCAGAGAACATAATTGGAAAGGTCACAATGGTAAAAAAAAGATAAAAAAATCATTTAATAAAGGTAAAAAAAGATGTAAACATACTCTTGATTGCTGATTTATCAGTATTCACAGATGATCGGACCAAAGCTATAATGCCCCAAAAGTACACCCTGGGCGTCACATGGTGCTTACAGTCCCCAGGGACCACAAGCTAACCCACGAGATGGTACCTCATGTGAGCACTGAATAACACAATCATAAATACGGAAGAATAACTGATATGCCATAAGGTTTTAATAACTGAAACAAATAGTGAGTTATGAATCAAAAGAAATAACTATCTGAGTTTGAATAAATACTGAAATCTAAGATAAACTGAATAACTAACTGTCATGTCAATTAGAGTCTAAATACTGAATAACTGACTGTGTTGTCTGAAAGCCTCTAAACTAAATAACTATGAGTTGATGGGACAGGCCCTAACTAACTCCAACTAACTACTAGACTGAAACCATGAAATAAAATAATCCATCCTCGAAATATGAGGACTCACCACTGCTACTGCTGAGAGTCTGAGAAGTCTAAGCGTGATCTGTGAATTATGCGTCAGAACCTATGATATAATACATCATAGCGCAAAAGAAAGGTATGCGATTAGTACTTTGAATGTACTGGTATGCTAAATGAGGTAGGCTGATATACATGGTTTCATGAATAGGAATAATAATTATCTAAATATATATATAAAACATGAAATACTGAATAGATAGCATGAAATTTGTTGATACTAAAAATATGTGAAATCTATAAATACTGTGTATGCATGAAAGTCTATAAATACTGAAGGTATATGAAATCTATAGATACTGGGGATGCATGACCAAGCATATAACATGAACTGAATAAAAGTCTGTAAATTGAAATACTGAAATAAATTTGTATACCTTGGTCAAATAACACTGAGACTGAACTACTAATCTTATTATTGGACTAAGACTGGGGGAGCTATCATCTAACTGACATTCCCCAATCTGAGCTAATTGGAGTCCAACCTATAAACCTAGTTGGAAGGGTGTCAATATCATTCCACGGGTACTAACATGGCTGTGTGGATCCACTATACTGATGTACTATCTTAAAGGACTAAGGGTGTCAAGCCTGAACTGACGGGTGACCTCTGCGAGATAGTTAAGCCTACATTGATGGGTTACTTCTCATATCCTACACTGGCTACGTAGTTCTGGAGCTTAGGTACTGCTACTAGCAACTCTGCCTTTTTGATGGGGAAGCCGTAATCCCTACACTTGCTCGGTGCTAAGTCCTACTCCCAACTGAATGAAACTGAGTTACTAACTATTCTAAGTTTAACTGACTAATCTAGTAATGCTCATAATATGTATTCTGAAGTTATTCAGAAGATACTGAGATATGACTAAATAAGAAGCTATGGTTTTTGGGTATTCAATATCCCCAGAACTCAAAACAATAATAGTAAAATGACACTAAATCTTGGAGGACACAACATGAAAGCTTTTATTAAACATGTATTCTTGTAGGCATTTCATCAAACACTTGTAGTTCATACTTTTGGTCAAATCATAGGAATGTTAGGGAACTTGTAGTAATAGCATGAATTCAACATGAATAGTACTAAATCATGATTAATTTAATGAATGATAATATTAAAACATGGAGAATTGAACAACAACAATAATTTTATCTATACATGGTGTAAAATCATAGTTCATGGAGATTCATGGGTGAAATCATAATTTAAAATCAAAATAACTTGAAAAGATCACAATCTTGTAATTTAAATTGTATACTTGGACTCCATGGGTGAAAGGAACCCATAGATGAACATTTAACATACCTGGGTTAGTGAATTTGAGAAGATTGATGGTGAGTTCTTGAGATTTGGCCTTGAATTTGAGAGATAGGGTTTTTGTGTTCTTGAAGAGAATGGATCCCCTTTTGAGTAATTTGAAAATAATGGGCATATGATGCCCTCTTAGGCTTTAATTTCGTGTTTAAGACGGGTTTAGGTCTTAGGAAAATGACCAAACAGGCCTTGGAAATTTAAAACACGGAACTGGAAAATTGAAAATCCTGATTTGAGGCCATGGCGTGATGCGCCAGGATCGCATAGCCTCACTGGAAATTGGTGACTGGGACCTGGAAGCTTGGCGCAATGCAGATCTATCACGGTAAGACTTTGGAATGCCATTTTGGCTACCTCCGCGATGCTCTATTATCGCGGAGGCTCACTGGAAATTGCCAAATACGAACTGGGTCCTTGGCACGATGCATGAATATCATGGTCCCTTGCTGGAAATTGACAATTGTCATTTATACTAGCTCCGTGATGCGTTAGTGATAAAAATGACAGTGTTTAACGACTGAAACTTAAAATTGCCATAACTTCTTACTCGATTATCGGATTTGGGCAAATTTTACATTAGTAGAAAGTTAATTGAATTTCCTACGCAATGGCAGACTCTAAACTGAAAAATAATGGGTATTTTAAAATTTTTATATATGAATGCTCATATATTGAGACTTAAATCTATCTATCTATCTATCTATATATATATATGTATATAGATAGATAGATATAGATGTAGATATACATACATATACACGCACACACACACATATATATATGTATCTGTCTGTGTGTATATATCAGTGTGTTGGTATATACATGGACCTTTCCACCTTTATGGTTGCCAAAATTCGGTTTAAGGGTTTCCCCGAATTAAGAGTTAGAAATTTTAGGCTAGGCTAGTCTTGAATCCAAGAGTGATATAGTCTAGGGGTAATTTGCAAATGGAATAGTTAAATGTTAAGTGATTTGGGGTTATTTTATGATGGGTTAGACGATAAGAAATTCATATCAACTTTTAAAAGGAAATTAGGGTTAGTAAAGCTCTCGATATCAGATTTGATGCAATTTGAGCGTGTGTTGCAAAAATGACAAAATTAGAAAAGATTTCGAGTTTCTGCCTTGCATACTACGCTATAGCGGGAGGCAAACCACTATCATTTCAAGGCTATAGTGGAAATATTTCTGCTATAGTGGGAGTCAACTTGGTCAATCCCACCATAGCAGGCGAATCCCGCTATAGCAGGATTGTGCTGCTATAGTGGGATAAATGCTAATTAATGTAAAAGATATCCCATAAATGTATTTTTAATTCCAAATAAGGTGGGTTGGAGATGGAAAATTTGGGCTAATTTCATCAGTTTCCACAAAATTTCCTTTGTTAAGGTAAGTTAATCCATCCTGCTAACTAGTGTTCAACTATTAATACATCGAATCACTAATTTATAGATTCTGGGAAGGATTTGACTAACCTAGGTGAATTTTCTAGTCCAATAAGGTGAATTGGCGGGAAAACCTCTCACGACCCAAATGGGTGAATCATGAGGGCACCAATTCTAATCCACCTGATAGGGGAACCCCTTGCCACCCTCTTTAAGAAATTAAGAAAAATTCTTTATTAAATAGTTGATCATCTTTATTACAACATTTTTTATAAAACAAAAGCGAAAAGAATAAACTACCTTAGAATCCAGTCTAAATAGGTACAAGAGCTTCTAAGGGAAAAGTATGACTAGACACAACTTCCACCATGAGTAAGAGGAGTGGGAGCTGCTGGAGAATCGCTATCTATAACAATCATGAAACTAACAGTGATTCCTAGAAAAGACTATACCCCAAAAAGGGTACATTAAAAGTAGTATCAGTATAAACCACATGTACTGGTTTGCCTCATCAACTGACCCAAATTGAATTACCAAACATAACGTATATATTTTAAAGAAAATATGTATCTTACTATTCTTATTACCTAACCCCTTATCACCTATTTATCCCCAAATCAAACCAATTACCCCCTGCTACTCTATTGGGTATGGACTCCAAGGTACCACTCTTACCCATACAACTCTATTACCCGAACCAAGGGTCCACTAATTAGTGGTGAATTTATCACTCATTTACATTAAAAATTTATGCACACTGCTATAATTTGAATGTATGAATGAGACAAAATTATTATTGAATGCACTAATTTCCATATTTTGTAGGCTTACATATAATGAGAAAGAAAGATGTGGATTTGAGCTAAAAAGGATAAAAAAGAGAAGTGAAGTGTAGCTGGAAGACTAGGAGTAGAATTTGGTCTCAATTAATGCGATTGTGGGCATTCAAGATCCGTTAAAGGTCTACAATTGCGGTTTTGTTAGTGCAATCGCGGCATCTGTGATCGCGAACAAGCTGCTGCGATCGCGGCTAGACAGGTTTATGCCTAGGGGCAGTTCTGTCATTTTGCCCAGCCAACCCCAAATCTCTTATAATGCTAAAACCCTTTCTTATTTGGGATCTTACACTTTGAACAATCAAATTTTGGAGAATTTGTAACCCTTTTAACTGGGGAAACTTTTGTGTTTGAATTATCCAATTTGGAGTTGGTGAAATTAAAGTTAAATTGAAGAACCTTCTAATTTTCCATTGCCATAGATGCTTTGAATGAACCTTTTGGTATATTTATGCTCCTCAACTCCATGAGTAGCTAAACTTTCTTGTCTTGGGGATTATGTTGAACTAAGGTGAAATTATCTGTCGGTTGTGATGTATTTGTGTAGATTCTAGTTTGTTGATGATGGGTTTTACTATTGCTTGTTTGAATTAGTTGGGATTTTTGGGTGAAAACTCCAAATGCCTAAGATGGATTTGTGGATGAAATCCCCAAGTTCTTGAAAGCTCACACCATCCTTGAAAGAGGAACGTGGATGGAATTTTTAACCCATATCACTCTTAAAAGAGGGATATGGGTGACGAAGCAATAGTGGAAAATAATAGATGTAGATTTTTTTTTTCTATCTTAGAAATAAGAGTGAGTAGAGAGTTGGATATGTCTTGGGCATCTTCCCAGAAATAGGGAGTCCAATTGAGGTAGTAGGTGATTTTAGTTAATAGATTCGTTAGGTACTCGAAAGGGTCAATGGGTGATATTCTTGAGGTTTTGTTGACAAGATAACCTCAAGGATCCTCAAACTAGCCAAAGATATCATTAATTACTAGAATTTTCATCAAATCATCATGCACCCATGCATAACTTACTCTTAGGTAGATATAATCCCAAGATTTTGCTCATATTGAATTTTCAATAACATTTTGTGGCCTTTAGTTTGTTAACTTGAATATACATTGGTCAATACTTGTTCCAAATCATCCCCCATTTCAAATCATGAATTTTACTTTGTTTATATTATGGGTATCTTTTTAGTAATTGTTAACAACCATAGGACTAGAAATCTAATTTCGCTCCTCATGGATTCGACCTTAACATAAGTTTAGTTATTGAAAATGACATTCCTCTTCTAATTTATATGGTATAGGTGAGCATTATCAAAATAGCACCATTGTCATGGAGTGAAATTTAGCTTTCACTTGTGCGGTGTTGATTTTTACTTAGGGTATACCCATAGTGTGTGCATTTATTATAGTTGTTGTTTGCTTCTTTTTTAGGTGATCTCTATAGTGTTCATAGAACTACGAGTGACAATGCAAGTAATACCGGTTCCTTCGACGGTTCTCTTGATGATGAGGAGCAACTCCATAATGTTGGGTGTATAAATGCCATTCACATCCCACCTACTCATGGGAATAGAGTCTTTCACGTCATGAGTGTCATGTTGCATACACTACCAATTAAGGGACTTTTTTGGGAGGGGGGTGGGGCGGGCCGGCAAGCCCATGAGGACCCCAACTTATATTTGAAGAATTTAATTGAAGTATGTGCACCCTTTTATATTGCACACATAACCTAAGAGTCCATCTAGTTGTTCCTCTTTCTATTCTTTATAATGGGAGAGGTGGTATTGTGGCTTTGCTCTCTCCCATCCGGGTCAAGTACTTTATGGGATAAACTTACCATTGCCTTTCTTGACCAACATTTCCCACCACCCAAGATTCTATAATTGCATTATAAAATCATTAACTTTTAGTAATTGAATGGTGAACCCTCATACGAGGTGTGTGAAAGCTTCAATGAAAAACTCATGCAATGTCCCAACCATGAGGTCCTGGAGAAGATAATTCTCCAAATCTTCTATTTAGATCTTGATTCGCTCAATAAAACCGTGGTAGATAATGAGGCGGGGGGATCTCTTGTGAAGTTGACTTATTATGTGGCTACAACCTTGCTTGAGTAAGTGACCAAGCAAAATTAGGGGTGTCATACCCAAGATTCCAAGGTACAAAAAGTCTCCCCTAATACCTCCTTTGTTGATAAAGAGCAAAAAAAGAGAGATGAAGAGAGGGCGAAAGGCATGGCAAAAATGATGATGCAATTAGATAGTTTAACTAAGAATATGATGGGTGCACCCACAAAAGCGGTGAATGCTCTATCATCCAAGGCCTATGATATGAAAAGGACAAGAGGCTTGATGAAGACATTTGGTAATTGGTTAGCTATTCGAGGGGTTCCTGCCCTGCCTATCAAAGGCAAGATGGGTATCAAGGCTGGATGGATTATTATTGTGACCATGATTGGAAGGATAAATACTGAGAGTATGACCTTTATGTTTCCCCTCATGACCGGTTAAAGAGCATAGAAACAAACCCCGTCGACCCTAACAAATACAAAATTAAAGATGTCTTGGCAATAATTTTGTTAAAAGTGGACGGAATGGATAAGATGGTCCATGTATTGAAAGCCAATTTTCATAAATCAACTAAATAGTTGTGTCACACTTCGCTTCTATTAAGCAATTGGAAATGCAAATAGGTCAAATCTTCTCTCAACTAAATGTTAGATCAGAGGGGGGCTTTCGTAGTAACACTATTGTGAACGCAAAAAATGATGCTCAAGTTTTAGCAATATTCACTAGGCGTGGAAAGACCCTCGGGGATCATTTGAGGGAAGTTGAGGGAGAAAGCATGGGTGCAAAAGATCCCAGCATTGAGCGTATGAATATGAAGAAAAAGGCTGTGGTTGAGCCAAAAGAAGAAGCTCTGAAGTCTTAAGAAGAAGGGGATAAAAAAATAATGGGTGGAAACCGATGAAGAGGCGGCTGAGAATGATAAGCCACAAAGTGATGTATTTCCCACCATTTAAATCGCTCCTCCATTTCCCTAAAGGTTTAACATAAAAGAGACGAAAGACAAGCTCAAGAAATTCGTGGCTAAGCTTAGTAACCTCTATCAATATCCCGTTACTCGAGGCTATCCAAGAGATTTTAGGGTATGCTAAGATTATGAAGAAATTAATATTGAAGAAGAAGTTTATTAAAGGTTACACCATTGAAGTCACCCATAGGTGTGGTGCTATCTTGAATAGTGTAGTAGCGAAATAAAAGGAAGATTCCAGGGCCTTTACAATTTTATGCACCATCGAGATGCATAAGTTTGAAAACTTTATGTGACCTTGGTGCGAGTATTAATCTCATGCCCTTTGTAATTTATCTTTGGCTTGGCTTGATTACCCCTACTCCAACATCGATGAGGGTTTTGATGGAGGACTGGTCTATCAAGAATTCGATTGGTATTTTGTTTGACATGTTAGTAAAAGTAGATGGATTCATTCTTTTGGTGGATTTTATGGTGATAGATTGTGAAATAGACCAAGAGGTGACTATTATCATTGTTGAACTTTCGTTTCAGCCGATAGAGCCGTTGTCGATTTGGAACTTAGTAAAATAAAGTTTAGAGTTCATAGTGGTAAAGTTTTCTTCTAATTATGCAAAATAAAGAAACAACCCATAAAGCTTCAAGTGGTATCGGTTATCAATGTTTAAGATGAGGAAGTGAATGATGTTTCAAGTGGTATCGGTTATCAATGTTTAAGATGAGAAAGTGAATGATTGGTACCTTGAAGATCTAAGAGGATCTAACTTGAAAAAGATAGAAGGCGTCGTGCCACGACGATAACTAAGGCGCTATGTGGGAGACAACCTACAAATGCCATAAAATTGGCTCGTATCCTTTGGTAGTGTAGATTTTAAATTTTGTCATTGATTAATCTATACATTTGTGGCACTATGGAATATGTTGAGTAAGTTTGTGAACGGGAAACTGTGACAATTTAAGTATTGAATAAAATAGGGAAATATAGTGGATCAGATTTTTACCTTAGATACTGCGATTGCGGGCCTCATGCCTCCGCGATCATGGACACCTATTTGTTTATGATTGTAGATCTCGGACTGTGATCACAGTTAAATCATTCTATATGACCATCCGAATGCCCCATTTCCCTCACCCCCTTCTAATTTTTTCTCTCAAATTGTACCCATTCCGAGCCATATTTTAAGCATTCCAAAAGCATTGTAGCATCTATCTTGCATCATTACTCTGGTAAGTTCTTTGATTTCTTGTTGTAGTTATTGGAAACATACCATAGAATCCATGATATAAGGAAGGCCTAAAACTATGATTTTCATTGTTAAATACTTGTTCAATTATACTTGTGTGGTGCTTAGCTGCTAGAATTAGTGTTCACATATGTGGGGAATTTTGGAGTAGCCAAATTGTGCTTGAAATTTAGTAAAATGTAGGGTGCATACCAAGTGCTCGATCAAATGCCCAAATGAGTCCATAACTAGCTGTTTTCGCTTTTTAGGGGCATAATCGGGTACTTCGAAACTATGTTCAATATTCTTCATGATTAATTGCTATTTAGGAACACAATTTGGCCCCAAAATTGGGATCTTGGACTGTTGAAAATTTTGGCTCGAAATGGCCTTAGATACCAAAATTGCGATCATCGAGTTCGCGATCGCGGTATTGCGATCGCGGCTCAGTGGCCTGCGATCGCTATATCTAAGGCTAAATTCCAGCCTTGGACAAAAATTCTACACTTCAAATTCTTGTCCAAACACCACCAAGTAACCATCCCATGATCTTTAGGGTACAACATAGCATAGTTTGTGCATGAAAAATATTGATGATGAATGTTGATATGTCCTTATTCTTTTCAGGTTTACATCATTGGCGACTAAGATCAAGTTCGTTTCATGGCCCCCAAGTGCTACATTCTGTACTATGGTGATCTTCTGTGAACAAAGCTACTTTCAGAGAGGTGAATATGCTAGGAGAAAATATAGGAAAAGCTTTCGACATTTCATGACAAACTCATGGCCACTGGATTGTAGTGCTTCACCCCAGATCCTTGCAAGGCAAATGAGCAGTGGGTACAAGAATTCTATGCTAATCTTAGCATAATATCTTTCTTAGACCCGATCACTTGGGTCATCAGGATCTGGGGAAGGAGGTGAACTTTAGGGTGAAGCAAATTAATGACATATACGGGCTCCCAGATGTAAACATGGATGAATTTGAAGCAAAACGGTATGAGCCAAGAAGTTGGATGGCAGAGAAGCTATGTTCGGGTAAGAAGGACCCTTGGGTGGCTACCAAATGTAATATATCTAGGAATGACTTCACTGCCGAGGCTTAAATTTAGTTGACTATCATTTTTAGCCGGGTCTACCCTTGCACCCACATGAGAGCAAATATAGATTTGCAGGCCAGGATGGTTGCTTGCATATTACTTGACATTTCTTTGAATGTTGGTCAGCTTGTATTATTAGAGATGAAGTTTTCAAGAATCATGGTGGTACGCATCTCTCTTTACCCTATTTGATTACAGAGTTGTGTAGGTGAGTAGGTGTTGAGCAGTACCCCAGAGATACTTGGGTGCACCCTGGCACCCCTATCTACCCTCTTAAAATTTAGGGTGAGATGCACTTGGCAAGAGCAAGAAGAGGAATATTGACTAGGGTAAGTTGACTTTTTAGGAGACAGAGTCTTGTAGGCCATCTACAGCTAGGCCTCTTAAGGATATTGATGTTGACTTGAGGTCCATTAGGGAGCTTGTGTCAGGATTGCTTCAGGTCATGGAGAGCCCTCTGCCACCAACCATTCATATGTGGCCCAATCTAATTATGAGAGGTACTTGGAGGATTAGTGAATGCATGGAGCCACCATTTCTAGGCTTGAGAGGGCCTACTCATCATTAGATGAGTCTCACAGAGTGCTTTGGGAGTCGCATGAAAAGATAATGAAAAGGGAGAAGAAGAAGGACAAATTTATTAGCAAGATGTGGAAGGAGGTGAAGGGCCTTTGGAAAGTCCTAAAACCCGAAGATAGACTTTCTTTATCCTGAGTTGAGAGTGATAGTGAGTCCCCAATGAAGTGGTCCGGGTCTGATAATGCAAATTCCAAGGGCGAGAGCAGCTCTTGATGCGGTTTCAGGGAGTACCCTTATCTCTCTTTATGCTTTATTATTTATGCAGTGAGGATACTGCAAGTTCTTAGTTGGGGGTTTCGTCTTTTTATTCATTTTATTTGGGCATGTATTATTTAGATATTTTTGGATGTTTTGATGACATTTTGGATGATTTTTATTTTTGTTTGTTGGGTTACATTTTCATGGATTAGTCGTTTTGTTTCATTTCAAGATTTTTACTTTATCTTTATTTTGCTTATGGTGATATCAAATGAGCCTTTCCCTATGATAAATTGAGTGACTGCATTCTTAAGGGAAAATTTTTGTGATTGGGTTTTAAGCTATGGATGCAGGGAAAGCTTGAGTACCCATAGCATTAGAGCTATAAATTTAGGGAAAGTCTGAGCACCCATAGTATTTTGGATTTGGGATTACACTTATACCTATGGAGAAGCTAAGTAGCCATATATTTTCTCGTATGAAAGCCTAAATGTGAGAAGTCATCTTGGTTTGGTGCCATAAATAACAAATTGTGCATGGTGCATATGCGAAGAAAATACCCCTCTTCATCCAAATTTGTTTTTTGTAACAATACTTTACCTTTTTTTGTGACTCTAAAGTTTTGGCTTATAGAAATTGGTAGCTATTCTAATTTTTCTCTGGTCGAAAGGATAATTAATCGCTTTTGAGGAGTTTACATACCGTGTGTGGTGAGCATATTTGTCCAAATCTTATGCATACTTGTACCATCTAGAACTTGCTCCGTTAGACTCTCAAGGCTAATTTTGAGTATGCTTGGTAGGTGAAATGATCCTAGGCCATCTTTGTGAACATAGGAACCCACTTTAAGCCTATATAGCCTACCCATGCATATAATAGTGCCCTTAGTTACCCAATTCTAGCCTTCAAGCCTTTCTTTAGCAACCACATTACAAGACTTGAACCATTCAAAGTTTTTCACTCTCTTGAACCCTACTTTCCTTGAACATAAAAAAATTAAAATTGAGGCTAAATACCTAAGTTGGGGGTGGTAAGTATGGAAGAGATGACCTTGGGCCAAGGTAGTGTAAGTAGATGCCTATGAGATAAGCAATGAATAGTGAAAAAGAAAGGAATAATGAAAAGAAGAATGAGGCTTACAATTGGTGAGAAAAAAAGATGTGGATTTGAGCTTAAAAAGATCAAAAAGAGAAGTGCAGTCGGAAAACCTGGAGCAGAATTTGGTCTCAGTTACCATGATATTGGTCTGAGGGCCATGATCACGGTCAGTCAAGATTGGTCAAAGGTCCATGATCTCGGTTTTCTTAGTGTATTCATGGAAGCTACGATAGCGGACAAGCTTCAGCGATCACGACTAGACAGGTTTTATGCTCAGGGGCAGTTCTATCATTTTGCCCAACCGACCCCAAATCCCTTATAATGCTAAAACCCTTTCCCATTTGGGGTCTTACACTTTGAACAATAAAAGTTTTGAGAATTTGTAACCCTACTAATTGGGGAAACTTTTGTATTTGAATTTTCCAATTTGGAGTTGGTAATATTGAAGTTAAATTGAAGAAACTTCTAATTTTCCATTGCCATGGATGCTTTGAATGAACCTTTTGGTATATTTCTTCTCCTTAACTCCATGAGTATCTAAACTTTGGGGATTATGTTGAACTAAGGCACAATTATGTGTGGGTTGTGATGTATTTGTGTAGATTCTAGTTTATTGATGATGAGTTTCACTATTGCTTGTTTGAATTAGTTGGCGTTTATGGGTGAAAATCCCAAATGCCCAAGATGGATTTGTGGGTGAAAGCTCCAAGTTCTTGAAAGCTCACATCATCCTTGAAAGAGAGATGCGGATGAACTTTTGGAACCCATATCACCCTTGAAAGTGGGATATTAGTGACAAAGAAATAGTGGACAATAATGGATGTAGTTTGCTATCTTTTTGCTATTGTAGAAATAAGAGTGAGTAGGGAGTTGGCTATATCTTGGGAATCTTCCTAGAAATGGGGATGCCCAATTGAAGTAGTAGGTGATTTTAATTGACACACTCGTTAGGTACTCAAAAGGGTCAATGGGTGATATTCTTGAGGTTTTGTGGACAGGCTAGCTTCAAGGACCCTCAACCTAGCCTACCATATCATTAATGACTAGAATTTTCATCAAATCATCATGCACCATGCATAATTTGCCTTAAGTAGACATTATTCCAAGATCCTTCTCATATTGAATTTTTAATGACATTTGTGCCCTTTAGTTTGTTAACTTGAATATACATTGGTCAATCCTTATTCCAAATTAATCCTTAATTTCAAATAATGAATTTTACTTTGTTAACATTACAGGTATCTTTTTAGTAATTATTAACACCCATAGGACTAGAAATCTAATTTTGCTCCTCATGGATTTGACCTCAACATAAGTTGAGCTATTGACAATGACCGTCTTATATCAATTTAAATGTTATAGGTGAGCATTATCATCCACCAAGACTTGAATCAATATTCTAGAGCTGTTGGAACAATCAGAATTGACATATGAGGTCGTTTGACTAAAGTTTTTTCCCATTAGCCAAATTGAACTAGCAACTTCAAAATAGAAAATTGGCTTTAAAAACTAAATGGCCTACCCACTAACTGAACTATTAATTGTAGAAAGTCATAAATGTTTTGTGGAAGCTTTAGGAAAGCTACAAACAACAAAAATGAGTATAAATACAAAAAATGACCTAGAGGGTCATTAGAAATATATTCCCTAGTTCACTCATGGAACTGTTAACTGACCTGGACCTCATACATACACGCTATAGGTATCATAGCCACCCTTTAGACATGACCTGTAGGGGATAAATTTTGTCTATGTACCTAAACCCAGACAAAAGTGTTTGCGAACCTTATTCCACCAATAAGCCATGAGAATGTTCCAAATACAAAAACATTCTACATTTAACAATAAGGTAGGTCAAAATCATACAACAAGATAACTTCATTTGCATTGACCACACCAAACAACATGCACTAACATGAAATACTAATAAGTAGTTAACATGAACATAAAAGTACAAATTGGATTAAACTACACTACTATCACCTACCTCAATCCAAGCTTATACATCTCAACTAAGCTTGAGCCTTGCATTTTCATGCAATTTTTGTTTGATATTGGTCTAGAAATACATAAAAACACATAATTAATGAAATAGATTACCATGTTGAGGATTATAACTCATACCCAACCCCTAAGGTCAAGTTCATGATCATTCCCTCTCATGTTCTAGTTTTTTTTTTTTACCATTATTCACCGAAAACTACCAATTTCATGGATAAATTAGTGAATTAATGACATGCAAGGATAATGTAATGATTATTAATCTAAACCCATTGATTTTATACTTAAATTACTCCCTTGCACCAGAACATCAACTAAAATTAGCCTTTAACCCTCCTTAAATTACGTAAACTAGTAATTATTATTAATTTACTAGTTAATAAGGATACAATCCTTAACTTAATAAATCAAAACTAGAGTGTAACACCCTCCAAATTTTGAGCATTTTATGTTTGGCCCTCCCGTGTTCAAAATGGTAATTTTTGACTTCAATTCTATTAGGCATCTGAATACGGTGTCCCAGGAGAGTTTTAGAATTTTTTAGATGGGATTCCGGGTGAATTTGAACCACAGAGGTAGTGAGCCTATGTGATATCACCATGTCATAGAGGATACACTAGGCGATAGGCAACGTGTAATAGAGGATAATCTCTACATTTAGAAGTGTGGCACGGAGGTTAGCCTGCGATAAGGTTCGTGCTATGCTGCTATGTAAAATCCATGAAGTTCTTGCTTAGTTTACTTGGGAAGAGGGGTATTAATGACCTTTCACATAAGTACAACCCTCAAGTATTAAATAGCCTAATCTTTTTAGTTTTAAGAGATTAAAAATTCTCAATTCCACTCTCAAACTCAAAACCCTAAGAGAGCCTAAGGATTTCATCGTATGTTCATCTTTTGTGTTTCAAGCTTTGAATTTCATTCAAATTCTCATGTGTCTAAGGCATGTAACTCTCTCCCTATACTTGTAAATTCAGCATCATACTAGGGAGAGAGCTGGTCCCATATAGTCCGTGGGTGCCTTAATTATGATGATTATGCTACACAATTAAGGTTAAAGTTTTAAATGTTTACGTTAAGCCATGTTACCTTTACCAGCATGTGATATATATATATATATATATGTATGTATTGCATATGACATTACGAACTGGTTTTAATGGTTTCTGTATTATAGATTATGGCATTATTATCCTTTATCCCTGAGTTACATGCTAATGCTCTAACGGCTAACTATCTTTAGACTCTATATTCCCACGCGATGCAGGAATTAGCCATACTTCCACTCCTCCTATGCAGTGACTAGGTGATCAGGGATTAGCTTGTGAGTCAGACTTAAGTGGTGAATTTCCATCCTTTGAAAGACCCCATTTCTTACATTGGGTTTCATTATGTTTCAACTCTTTCTTTTGGAGTTGTTTTTGGTAATGGTCAGGGGCATGTCCCAACCAAACTATTTTTGGGTTTGTTAGAGGCTTTTTTGGATATTATTGTGGATATAGGATTAGTTGTTGAATTCTTAGACTTTCTTTGAGCCATATTTATCTATCCTATTTTATGTTTGGAATTATGCTATTATATTATATTGTGTTTTAGTTGACTGGGTAAAGGAGGTAGTCTCCGGTCCTTAGTGGACTTGAGATACCCGTCACGGCCAGGCCCTAGTTTGGGTCGTGATAAAATTTGTATCAGAGCACTAGGTTCAGGGTCATTTGGATATCCACAAAGCCATGTCAAGTAGAGTCTCTTTTATGTATGTATAGCATACCACATATATAAGGGAGAGGCTACGAGAATTTTAGGAATGTTTCCATTTATTGTTGTCTTATTTTTGGGCTAAAAATTCCAAGGTCTTGAATTCCTCTAACTCCAATTTATGCTTCTTTCAGATCATGTCTCCCCGATGATTTGAAGCTTGTGAAAACATATCTGTCCTACCTGAGGACAATTTGGGCGGATCTCATCCAACTTATAGGGTATAGACTCGATAAGGTTCACTGCTTCTGATTGTTCCTATAAAGTTTCACCTTTCTTTACTGATCCGTCTCCAGTTGGTTACCTCTGTGAGATATTATTAATGCTGAGTTTCATCAATCTATTCATATATTGACCTAGTTGGTGACTGATAATGCTCAACTTACACATCAAATTAAGTGCAAGGTTGTAATTGTCAATATAATAACCCAACAAGAGTCGGGGTCGAATCCACGAGGAATAATGTGAGTGGCAATTGAGTAAATTCAAAAAGATAGTTGCTCGCTAATTTCAATCCTATGGTATATGATGGTTTGGGGGGTTCAATGTTTTCGAAAGAGAAGGTAGTTCTTGGGCTTCTAAAGGACTAATTCAAGACTAAGAATAATTAGAGTGTAAACAATTAAGCATGGATCTTGGGATTATGCTATCCTAAGGGAAATTTATGCATGGGAACGTGATAATTCGCTGCAAAATCTAATTGTAATGATGTGGTAGGCTAGGTTGAAAGCCCTTGAGGATAGTTTGTTAGCAAAATCTCAACAATATCACTCATTGACCCTTTTGAGTGTGTCAATTAAAGCCACCCAATACCTCAATTAGGTATCCCTATTTCTAGGATGATACTCATGGTATAGTCAACCTCATAATCACCCTTATGTCTAAGATAGTGAGAATTAGCAAACTATGCCCATAAATTGTCTACTATTGCCTTGGTTCCCACGTCCCCTTTTCAAGGATGTTGTGTGTTCCAAAAGTTCACCCAAACCCCTCTTTCAGGGATAGTTTGAGCTTTCAGGAGCTTGGGATTTTCACCCATTAAACCCATTTTGGTATTTAGAGCCTTCACCCACAAATCCCAACTAATTCAAAAAAGCAATAGTTGAACCCATCATCAACCAACTAGAATCTACACAAATACATCATAACCCACTTATAAATGCACCCTAATTAAGCATAACCCCAAGAGGTAGATCTAGCATATCATAAGGATAATGAAAACAAATATACCAAGATATCCATCAAAGTTATTCATAAGAAAAATAAAGAGAGGACAAACCACACTTTAGACTCAGATGAATCCTCAATAGACAAAGCCAATTCTACACTTTAGAGCTCCCCTAATTTAAACTTGTCTCAAATTAGTATGAATTTAAGCTCCAAGTAGTTACAAAACCGTAAACTAAGCATAAGAGGTAGGATTTTTAGAATGATGATGATCCCTACAATGAATGGGTATTGAACTTTAAATGGGATTTGGTGTCGGCTGGCCAAATGGCCTTTTGGTCCCTGGATCATTTTCCGCTCCCACGTGATCGCAGAGACTTGGTCATGATTTCATTTACTGCGATCATGGAGGACTTATCATAATCTCCATTTGTTGACTATCTTGACTGATTCCGATGGCGTCCATCATCTCGCGATCGCGTTAACGGAGGGCCAGATCCTTCTCCCCTTTTCAGCTTGTCCAGCTCTTGCACTTCTATTCCCTTTTTGATCCCTTTTAGTTCAAAGTTGCTTCTTTTATTCTCAGCACTTGTACACTTGCAAAATATGGGAATTAGTGCATTTAACCACAAATATATCTCACTTTGAATTTTAAATTATAGTAGTGTGCATGAATGTTGAGTACAAATGAGTGGTGAATTCACCACTCATCAACACCCCTAACTTAAAACTTTGCTTGTCCTCAAGTAACACTATCTTTTACCATGAGACAATGCACTTTCATGCCTAAATTAGATGAACCAAATGATCATGATGAATTCAAATTGATTACTACCACAAATAGCTCTTCCAACATGGGCAAGACTATTTTCACAACACTCCCTAACATAGCACATAATTTTCAAGGATACAAAAGACTTTAAAGAGCAATCATGCAACAATCACTAATACTCTAAAATTGACTTCTTTTTGACCCCAACTACATTATACTCATTTTCCCCTCATTTTTCAGTAGATGAAAAAATTACCTATCTCGACTTATTTACATGCCTCCTCACAAGAAAGAAAATTTCACACACCAAGTCATCAATTATGCGACAAGGAATTTAAGTGTAGAACACTTTCTCTCTCCGAAGAACTCTCAATTCCAACAAGTACCATGCCATAGGCTTGACCCTATTTTCAATCACCACTAAAATGAAAATACTAGGTTGGAAATCATAAAGGGCTTTTTGTGCTTGTAACGTAGGTTTGGGGTAGGGTAGGATATCTTTTAGGAACAACATGGATAAACCCTCCTTGAACATTTACATCACACTATTCCATCCAACTTTTGGTCATAGGTCACTTCTTTTGTTTTCACTCTTTACACATGTGCCTACTTTTACTACCTTGATTCACCCATCTTTTGGAAAGTATCTCCTTTTCACCTCTTTTCCTTGTAAATTTCATGCTTTTCTTTTCTTTCTTGGGTCTCTTTTTTCCCTATACATTTGTTCTCAAAATTTTGCTCTTAGGAACTAACTTACATTCTCGTGGCCCAAAGTTACCTCTTCCAATCTTCACCACCCCCAACTTTGGCTTTTAGTCTCAATTTGCATTTTTAAGTCCAAGAAGGATAGGGTTCAAAAAAGAGATAAGAATTGAAAGGCTCATGGCTTGCAATGTGTTTGCCAAAGAAAGGTATAAAGGCTCAAAGTGGGTGACTAGGGATAACTTCTATGCTAGGGTAGTCTATTAGGCTAAAGTGGACTTCCAAAGTCACAAACATGGCCTAAGATCATCTCCTCAACAAAATACAATCAAAATTATCTTTGAGAGACTAATGCGGCAAGTTCTAGATAGTACAAGTATACATGAGGTTCAAACAAATAACCATACATGGCATGCAAATTTGCCAAGGAGGCTTAATTGTCCCTCCCGCTAGAGACAAAAATGGAGTATCTACCTATTTTCACAAGTCAAAAATTTAGAGTCACAAAAGAGAAAAAAATTTGTTACAATGCCACTCACGTCCATGCCCTTGATTTAGGAAAAATTTTGGATGGAGGGGGGTGTTTTCTTTGCATTTGCACCATGAACAAATTGCTAACCGTGGCAACAACCCAAATCTCAATCTTATATTCTGGATTTATATGGGCAAACCAACCATATGGTTACTCAGACTTCACCAATGGTGTGAATGGAATCCCAAATCCACAATGCCATAGGTACTCAGACTTCCCCTGCATACGTGGATCAAAGCCCAAACACGATGCTTTTCCCATAAGAATGTTATTAATCAATCTATCATAGGGAAAGGCTTGTCCAATATCATTATTAAAAAAATTAGAAAACTAAATAATGCAAACAATCAATTCACAAAATTTCTATGCTTTGAGTGAACTAAGTTCGAGTATTGCAAACCAACGAATACACAAAAGGGTAGGGTCGCACCCCCAACTGTAAAAATTATAGTGACCTCACTACATAATACAAAAACATACGAAGGATAAAAGGGCTCCCTAAAACCACGGTGATAACCAAGGTGCAGGCTGGAGAAGCTGTCACAATTGTGTCATAGTTGACGCAATTGTGGTATCGCGATTGCGATCCTCAGGCCGCGATCGCATTTTTTGAGGCATTTTGCTCTCTTATTTTGCCTTGTTTTCTGTAGGACTGTCATACTTCTCAAACTTGGTTTTTCCCTATTTTTGGCTTCCAATCCTGTCCCAACCACCTACAAAATATCAAAATTATGTGATTTATTCAAAAGCATATGGAGCAAACATAAAATAATGGGCTGCCTCCCATCAAGAGCTTGATTTAACATTGTGACGTGACTTCTCTTTAATCCTCATTTATGTCTCCACTTAGAGGATTTGAATCTTTTGACCAACTTTTGATCATTCCATCTTCGAGGCTCTTTGTGAAAAAGTAGGGGCACAATGATGCTTGTTCGATCACGCCATTTTGAAGACTTAAATCAACCCAATTTCATATCAAATTTTTGATTTATCTTCTTGGGTAATGGCGGGAACATAAATAGGCCACTAGATGAATATAGGAAGTCGTGCTTCTTGACCTTCAAGTGTAGGGCTACCATATGCTTTTTTGGAATATCAAACTCCAAAACATAGAGGTGGTGCTCCTTCTCCCCATGATCTACTATTTGCTTAGATAGATGGACTTTCATCACATCCTCTTAGTACAATGTTGAAAAATGGTTTGAATAAGGTCTATCCTTTAGTTTTGGAGTTGCTTCCTCATTAGCATCTTTGCCTCTAAATGGACTTGAGTTGTCATAAGAGATTGGATTGGTTTCTTCTTTTCACTCTAGCACCATTTCCTTGACTTCGACATCTTCTCTCATGTGTGATTCGGTTGGTTGGGAAATCACTAAGGAATCATGAACATTGAGATTATTTTGAAGAGTGGGCCCACTCATGGTGTCCAAGAGATTGGCCTCCACACCTACTTTTTCTATCCTTATAATTTTCTCATTATATGCCCCTATGGATTGATGCATGAGATGATATATCCCCCGTTGATTCCACCTGATCCAAGATAAGTTGAAGCATTACTTCAACACCACTCGTTCTGGTGCTTCGTTCTTCCTTTTCTTGACTATATGACCTATCAGAATCATACGAAGAACTAGAAATTGGGTAAGAATAACAAGGGTAAGGGCATTTGGATAATCACTCTAATGTCCATCTCAACCACCACATACAGAACAACCATACTCCCTATAAGATTGAGATAGTGTACACACCTCTTTCCGAGGAGCGTATTTATAATATTTCCAAAAGTGGGGTGCACCACAATATGGACATGGATCATCAAGATAAGATCTCCAACCACCAAACTTATATTCATTCCAAGATTCCATAGTAATAATTAATCAAAAATAAAAATATATCTAACACAATAACAAAAGAAAATCACAAACAAATATTTACAAGTTTGAACCAAAGCAAGTATGCTAAAATTCCAAACTAACACAATACACCAAATTGTTCCCCGAAAATGATACTATTTTTTGATAACCCTCAACTTACACATCAAATTAAGTGAAAGGCGGTTGTGGTCAATATAATAACCCAACAAGAGTCGAGGTCGAATCCACGAGGAACAATATGAGTGGAGATTGAGTAAATTCGAAAACATAGTTGCTCACTAATTTCAAACCTATGGTACAAGATGGTTTGGGGGTTTTAATGTTTTCAAAAGTGACAGTAGTTCTTGGGCTTCTAAAGGACTAATTCAAGACTAAGAATAGTTAGAGTGTAATTAATTAGGCACGGATCTTGGGATTACGCTATCCTAGGGGAAATTTATGCATGGGAACATGATAATTCGGTGCAAAATCTAATTATGATAATGTGGTAGGCTAGTTTGAAAGTCCTTGAGGCTAGTTTGTCAACAAAATCTAAAAGATATCACTCATTGACCCTTTTGAGTACCTAACAAGTGTGTCAATAAAAGCCACCAAATAACTTAATTGGGTATCCCTATTTCTAGTATGATACCCATGGTATAGTCAACCTTATAATCACCCTTATGTCTAATATAGTGAGAATTAGAATGTTATGCCCATAAATTATCTACTATTGTCTTAGTTCCCACATCCCTTTTTCAAGGATGTTGTAGGTTCCAAAAGTTCACCCAAACCCCTCTTTTAAGGATGGTTTGAGCTTTCAAGAGCTTGAGATTTTTAACCATCAAACCTATGGTAAATTAGCGGTATCTCCTTCGAGAAGAGCCCATATTATTTCAGTAATACTATGAGATAGATTAGGAAAGACTTCATTTTCTGGGTCAAGGTTTACATTTAGCTGAGGTAGAAGCTAGAATACCAGGCTCTTATTATTGAATTTCCATTGTTTGCACATAATAGCTCATTCTCTAGATTTTTTTTATGCTCAATCTTTCCGGTTTCCCTTTCCATTGGACTAGGTCAATGCTACTATAAGCAGTTATGATCTTAAGAACCTATCATGGTTTTCAAATAGCTCTGATCCACCGGAGCAGTTACAATTGCTTCAGTTGGAGCTGTAACAATTGCTTTAGCAGGTGACAAGCGTAGCTGTTGGGTATTTGGACCTTTCACAAAAATTCCCAACTAATTCAGCCAAGCAATAGTAGAAAACATCATCAACCAACTAGAATCTATACAAATATAGCACAACCCACACATAAATGCACCCTAATCAAGTATAACCTATGAGGTAAATCTAGCACATCATAAGGATAATTAAAAAAATATACCAAGATGTCAATCAAAGTTATTCATAATTAAAATAAAGAGAGGACAAACAACACTTTAGACTCAGATGAATCATCAATAGACAAAGCTAAGTCTACACTTTAGAGATCCTCTAATTTAATCTTGTCTTAAATTAGTGTGAATTTAAGCTCCAAGCTCCACAAAATTATAAAACCCTAAACTAAGGATGTAGAGTTTTTGGAATGATGATAATTCATATAATGAATGGGTATTGAGCCTTAAATGGGGTTTGGGGTTAGCTTGCGAAATGGCATTTTTTCCCCTAGGCCATTTTTCGGTCTTACGCGATCATAGAGGCTTGATCGTGATTAAACCTACTACAATTGCGGAAGACTGATCTCGATTAACATTGGTTGACTAGCTTGACTAATTGCGATCGAGGCCCTCATCCCACGATTGAGGTAACTGAGGGCCAGATCCTGCCCCCCTTTTTAGCTTGTCCAGCTCTTGCACTTCTATTCCCTTTTTATCCTTTTTATCTTAAAGAGGCTTTATTTCTTCTCAGCACTTGTACACCTATAAAAAATTGGAATTAGTGTATTTAACCACAAATATGTCCCACTTTGCCATTCAAATCATAGTAATGTGCATAAAAGTTGAGTGAAAATGAGTGGTTAATTCACTACTCATCAGTAATATCTCACTCACGTCAGACAAGTTCTGCTAGTATTATTGGGAGTTCATCTGAGGCCACTAGAGTTGGCCAATTTAAGAGGTTAAGCCTTCCAAATTTTAGCGGTACTAAGGTTGAGGAGGATACTCAAGGTTTTATTAATGAGATAGAGAAGGTATTTTAGATTATGCATGCTATTAATGTAGAAGGCATGGAATTTGCTGCCTATCAGTTGAAGGATATAGTGTACCAATGATATGAAGAGTGGGAGAAACTTAGGGTAATAATGTTGAGTTTGCTTTGTTGGATGACTTCGCTAGTGCTTTTCTTGATCACTTCTTTTCTCAGAAGTTGAGGAAAGCAAAAACTAAGGAATTTGTAAACTTAAAGTAAGGTAGGATGATGGTGAAAGAATGTGCCTTGATGTTCCGCCAATTGTTGCAATATGATCCTGAGCTAGTGTCTAGCACAAGGGCTAGAATGAGAAAATTTGCTTTTGGGTTGTCCGATGAGTTGATTTTTGAGAGAAAGGCTACCTTATTGAATAAGGATGTGGATGTCTCTAGTCTTGTGGTGTATATGGAATAAGTGGAAGAAGAAAATAAGAAGCAAGTAGAGATAGGAATGAGGTAGAATAAGAACTTTTGGTATTTGGATTAGGGTGGAGGTCGGAAAGTGGTTTTATAAGAGGTGATGCAACTCTGGTTATTATTCGACGGCTAGTTCACCTTATCCAAAGCCATTTGAAGATTGTCATTTTTAGGGTAGTGATTGTTTAAGGACCCAGGGTGCCCAATCTCAGGAAAGTGAGGCCTAGTCAGCTCTATGCAATCCTTTTTGCAGATTCTATGATCAGTTGCACCATGGTTAGTATGAGAAAGGGAGAAGTATATGCTTTAATTATGGTTAGATTGGTCATATACAGCGAGATTGTCCTTCTAGAGTTACTTTTGGGGCCAACAAGGTTTTGGTTGCCACATCATCAGCTCCTGCATCAAAAGGTGCCATTTATAGTATCGGTGATGAGTGGTGAATGTACCACTCATTTAAATTCAAAATCCATGCATACTACTATGATTTAAAGGTATGAATAAGACATGTTTATTAGTTGAATGTACTAATTTCTATATTTTGCTGGAATACAGGTGATAAGAGAGAAAGATATGGATTTTAGCTGAAAAGGAACCAAAAAAAAAGAAAAGTGCAAGATGGAAGACCCTGCATGTAATTAGGTTTAGTTACCACGATTGCAGACAGTCTACTTTGGTCAGCAAGCATGATCGTGAGGATTTGAAGGTATTCACAGTAGCCGCAATTATAGACAAGATACAGTGATGCGGGTTTATACCCCGGGGGCAATTCTATCATTTTACCCAGCCAACCTCAAATCCCTTATAATGCTAAAACCCTATCCCGTTTGGATGGCACACTTTGAATAATTGAATTTTTGATAATTTCTATCCCTACTGATTGGGAAACTTTTGTGTTTAAATTTTCCAATTTGGTCTTGGTGAAATCAAAGTGTAAATTAAAGAATCTTCTTACTTTCCAAACCATGGATGCTTTGAATGAACCTTATGGTATATTTCTTCCTCTTAACTTCATGAGTAGCTAAGTTTTCTTGTCTTGGGATTATGTTGAAGTAAGGTGCAATTATATGTGGGTTGTGATGTATTTGTGTAGATTCTAGTTTGTTGGTGATGGGTTTCACTATTGCTTATTTGAATTAGTTGGGGTTTATAGGTGAAAAACCCAAATTGCCTAAAATGGATTTATGGGTGAAAACCGTAGGTTCTTGAAAGATCACATTATTCTTGAAAGAGGGATGTGAGTGAACCTTTGGAACCCACATCATCCTTGAAATAGGGTATGCGTGATAAAGCAATAGTGGACAATAATAGATGTAGTTTGCTATCTTTTTGCTATCTTAGAAATAAGGGTGAATCGAGAGTTAGCTATGTCTTGGGCATCTTCCTAGAAATATGGATGCCCAAATTGAGGTATTAGGTAGTTTTAATCGCCACACTCGTAGGTACTCAAAAGGGTCAATGAGTGACATTCATGAGGTTTTGTTGACAAACTTGCCTCAAGGACCTTCAACCTAGCCTACCACATCGTTAATGACTAGAATTTTCACCAAATCATCATTCACCCATGTATAACTTGCCCTTTGGTAGACTCAATCCCAAGATCCCTCTCTTATTGACTTTTCAATCACAATTATTGTCTACTGATTGTTAACTTGAATAGACTTTGATAAAATCATATTCCAACCCCCCCTCCATTTTAAATCATGTATTTTACTTTATTTGTATTACGGGTATCTCTTAGTAACTATTAATACCCATAAGATTAGAAAACTAATTCTACTCCTTGAGTATTCGACCTCAACATAAGTTGAGCTTTATTAATAACGATCGCCCTTTAAAAAATACAATGGTATAGGTAAACGTAATCACAATGGCACCATTTTCGGGGAGGGAAATTTAGTTTTCACTTGTGCGGTGTTGTGTATTACTTTGGGTATACCTGTAGCGCTGTGTATTTATTTTTAGTTGTTGTTTTTGTTTGGTTTTAGGTGATCTCAATAGTATACATGGAGCCATGAGTAACAATACAAATCACGCTGGGTCTTTCGATGGTCCTCTTGATAATGAGGAGCAAATCAATGATGTTAGGTGTACAAGTGCCATCCGTATCCCACCTACTTATGGGAACAAGGTATTCCACGTTACAAGAATCATGTTGCATATGCTACAAATTATTGGACTTGTTTTTTTGAGGGGGAGGGGGGTGGTGAAGCCCATAAGGACCCCAATTTGTATTTGAAGAATTTCATAGAAGTTTGTGCACCCTTAGATATTGCACACATATACCACGAGTCCATCCGGTTGTGCCTTTTTTCTATTTTTAAAAACAAGAGGTGGTATTGTGGCTTCGATCACTTCTGGATGGATCAATTACTTCATCAGATGAACTCACCATTTCCTTCCTTGATCGGTACTTCCCACTATCCAAGATGCTTTAATTACGTGATGAAGTCACTAACTTTTGGCAATTGAATAGAGAAACCTTGTATGAGGTGTGGGAAAGATTCAACGGAAAACTAATGTAATGTACTAACAACAAGGTCTTAAAGAAGATGCTTCTCCAAATATTCTATCGGGCTCTAAATCAACTCAAAAAAATCATGGTTGACAATGCGGCGTGAGGTTATTTGCTGAAATTAACTTATCACGAAGCTACAAAATTTCTTGAGGAAGTTACCACGCAAAGCCGGGGGTGGCATACTTGGGAGGCTGAGGTACCAAAAGGATCTCCGACTACCTCCTTTATTAACAAAGAGAAAAGGAAGAGAGATAAAGAGAGAGAGAAGATAATCTGGCAATAATAATGATGCAATTAGATCTTCTAACCAAGCATGTGATGGGTGCACCCACAAAAATGGTAAATGCCGTGGCATCAAAGGACTATGATGATGAAGAGGACAAGAGGATTGATGAAGAGATTCAGTATTTGGCTAACTATTCGGGGGGTTCCCGCCCAGCCTATAAAGGTAAGCTGGGACCAAAGGTTGGATGGATGGTGATAGTGACCATGATTGGAGGGATAAAGGCGAGAGTATGATCGTTATGTGCCCCCTCATGACCGGGAAAAGAACAAAGATGCAAATCCCATCGACCCCGACAAATACAAAACCAAAGATGTCTTGGCAGGAATCTTGATGAAAGTGGAGGGAACAGACAAGATGGTCCGTGAATTGCATGGCGAATTTTTGCAAATCAAGAAAACAATTGTGTCCCTCTCCACTTTGATTAAACAATTGGAAACACAAATTGGGCAAATCTTATCTTAACTAAATTCTAGGAAAAAGGGGGGCCTTCCTAGTGACACTATTGTGAATTCAAAAAATGAAGCTCAAGTTTTGGCAATAGTCACTAGGAGTGGCAAGACCTTCGGTGATCACCTTAAGAAAGTTGAGGGAGGAAATGTGGGTGAAAAAGAGCCCAATATTGAGCACATGAGTGTGAAGAAAATTCTTGTTTTTGAGTCAAAAGAAGAAAGTCCAAACTCTCAAGAAAAGGGGATGAAAAAGAATCGATGGAAATTAAAGAAAAGATAGATGAAGATGATGAACCAAGAAGTAATGTATTTCCCACTATGAAAATCCCTCTTCCATTTCCACAAAGGCTTAAGAGAAAAGCGGGGAATGACAAGCTCAAGAAATTCATGATTGTTCTTAGCAACCACTCTATTAATATCCCATTACTTGAGGCTATCCAATAGATTCCGGGGTACGCTAAGATTAAGAAGAAATTGATGTTGAAAAAGAAGCATGTTTTGGGTAACACCATTGAAATTTCCTATGGGTATAGGACTATCATGCATAGTGCTGTGGCAAAAAAAAGGATGATCTCGGGGCCTTTACAATTCCATGCACCATCGAGACACATAAATTTGAAAAAGCTTTATGTGACCTTAGTGCAAGTATCAGTGTCATGCCTTTTGTAGTATACCAAAGGCTTGTCTTGAGCATCCCTACTCCAATATTAATGAGGCTTTTGATGGCATACTAGTCTATCAAGAGACCAGTCTTAGTTTGGTCTGACGTATTGGTGAAGGTGGATAGATTTATCCATCCAGCAGATTTTGTGGCACTAGATTGTGAGATTGACCAAGAGGTTCCTATTATCCTTGCTCAACCTTTCCTTGCCATCGAAAGAGCTATAGTTTATTTGGAGTTAGGTGAAATGAATTTTAGGGTCTATGATGGTGAAGTGTCCTTTCGGAAGTGCAAAATAGAGAAACAACCCAAGGAGATTCAAGTGGTGTCGGTTATAGATATGCCAGATGAGGAAGTGAATGATGGGTCCCTTTACGATCCAGCTTTTAGAAGATGAAGGACGTTATTCCACGATGAAAACTAAGGAGCTATATGGGAGGCAACCCACAAATGCCATGAAAATGGATCGTATCCTTTGCTTTTAATTTAGTAGTGTATATTTTAATTTTGCCATTGATTAATCCATGAATTTATGGGACTTTGGAGTATTTGGAATGAGATTGACATTGACACGCCTCATACTTTGGGCCATGTTGTATTGAGACCTCAAGCACACATGTATCGGAGGTTGCCCTATAATACAACCTAAACATTTCATCATATCATAGGAGTCGAAGGAACTCCAATTCACAAGTAAAGATCGCAGAAAAATATCATTAGTCAATATTGGATTTAATAATGCTAACTACGCCCAAGTTCACAATTGTTCATAGTACGTCTATACAAAACCGAAGTCAATAAGTATATATATATCAAGATAAGCCCCCGAGTATAGCCAAACCAAGTCTTAAAGAGACTAAGTCTAAAGATAGGGACTAAGAGATGAATGTCTTCTGGATGTAAGGAAGCTCACCTCTTAAAGTCAGTGCATGAACCGCTTGATCTTTAATCACTACACAGGTAAACAAAAAGATGCTTCAGCCCCTACATCGCAAGGGGACACAACATCCGAAGATATTTAGTGGTTGGAATGCTAGCATATAACTCAAGGGTAAGGATAGAATAACATCATCATTTAACAAAAAGTCTATATATCATTATCTCTCAACAATAAGTCAATATAGATATATCATCATTCATATTCATATACTTATTCTTACACATAGATGATCCACATGCTAATCAAGAGGCCAAGGCTCAAAATCATTCTTGAACATATAATCATACACATGGTTATACACAACATGTTTATATTAAACCACAATGGGCACAAGACGTAGCTTGCATTCTCAAATCATTCATTCAAAAGGCATGGAGTGAAGAACTTCCAACCGAGTTAGCCTATTAGGTCAATCTCATTGCTATTTCATTAAACTAGGAACTCGAATCGCTATTTGTTTCACCAGTCTAGGAACTCGAATCACTATCCGTCTCTCTTTATTGAACTAGGAACTAAAATCACTAGTCTTATCGCTGATCTAGGATCTCGAATCACTAGCCGTGTCATTTGGCGAGGTATTCTAACCTCAAGAGATCTCTTTAGACTAGGAACTCAAATCACTAGTCATATCACCAATCTAGGGACTCGAATCACTATCCGTGTCATCAGATAAGGAACTCGAATCACCTATTATTTTATTGAACTAGGAATTCAAATCTCTTGTCATTTAATTAGAAGAGGAACTTGAATATTCTGTCGTTATTAGTCGGCCTTTGAACTCTTTACCCATTAATTTATGTATTCACATTCACACAGTTCATAACATATTAAAGGCTTTGGCTCAATTAGCAAATTGAACATTATACTTGACCACATGGTCTCCATGAGAGCCTTTATTTCTCAATAATCTCAATACGCCAGTACCTTTATTCAAATCATCATACAATTCAATTTGGGGTCCTCAAGACCCACATAAGCTATTCACAAGTCATTAACAACATTCTATCATATTTTCACCACACTTGGTCCTATACACAATACAAGTTCATTTTCATGTCTAGTGATTTACCCATTCATTAGCCATCAACCAACAAGGTTATCAATTACACAATACATGGCTCTTAATACCTTCATAATATCATTCAACAATCATTCATACTTATTTAGGCCATTGCCCTAGCTCAATACAATGTGAATATACAACTAGTCATTTTACTTAGACATTTTCATAAACACCTTGTGTGCATACCTGTAACGCCCTAATTTTTTAGAACTAAAATGCTACACGGTGCTCATAACCCCAAAGGATCACAAGCTAACCTATGACTGATATCTGTAACTGTATGCTGCATAATATAACATAATAATGCAGAAAACATGCACTAAAAGGCCATAAGGTTAAATTGAATAAAACATCTAATAAATTATAACATCCATATGGGGTATCGAATACCCAAAAAAATAGAAGTCTGAATCAAATCTGAAAGCCTATAAGTATTTTTTGAATAAGGAGTTGAAGGAAAATGTCTCTAAGTAACTCCATCAAGCAAAACTGAACTAAAATAAATAATATCATAGATTAATAATCAAGTCCTCGAAAGATAAGGACTCACTGCTAAAATCCTGGATTGCTGAAACTGGAATGCTACTACTACTTCTGATCTAGGACTCGTGTCTCTAAATATTTGGTGTAACATAAAAATAAAGCACCATAGCGCAAATATGTCAGTACAATGGAATGTACTGAGTATGCAAGTGGGGTAGGCTGAATGCATGTGGTTCATATGCATGAACAATACTAACTAAATAACTAATATGAATGTGCGAGTGCATACATGAATATATAGTAACTGAGATCGTGATAACATGATAATTGAATCTGTATACTGATAACATGGTTTATTGATATCTAACATGACTGATAACTGAGTTTTGATAACTGATAACATGACTGACTGTATCTGACAGTCCTGAATCTGATGGAACTATCTGAGTTTCGTACTGTATTTGAGTTGACTATTTTTGACCGTCCT
>NC_061111.1:189401554-189483249 GCF_002878395.1 Capsicum annuum
TTTGGGAATAGGTTTACTTATCAACTTAACAATCTTAAAACACCCACATTCATGGGTTTTTAACTAACATGCTTATATACTTCATGGAAACACATTAAGATACCATCTTGAAACACAATTAACAACCATCATCATGAACATAGTCATACAACATCATACAAATAATAATTTTATTATTTAAAACATGGTTCTTGAAATCCATGGATGAAAGAGATCCATGGATGAATACTATGCATACCTTAGATTGAAGATTCGTGAAAACTAGCGGTGAAATTGGCTTGAATTTTGAAAGAGATCTAATGTTTCTTGAAGGTTCTTAAAGAAATTCTTATGCTTGTACTTGATTTTTCTTGACTAGGGTTTAACACCTTTGGGAGAGAATGTTCTTGTTCTTGAGGAGAATGTGAAAATAATGGGAAAATAGACTTCTCAGCTCATGTCATTACTCAATTGCTAGGCGGACATACCGGAGTAAAATGGGTATAAACTCTTTCTCCAACATTGGATTTCAGCGAAATTTTTGTATAGTTGGAAAGATAATTCAATTATATATTTGTTGGTAGGTCATAAGCTCAAAATTTCATAGTATAACGAGAGCTATGCTCATTTGAAGTTGACTAAGACAATATCATTCCCAAGAATTCAATCGGTAAGGAATGTTTTGATTCGTCTGATAGCTGGGAGTTATTTGAAGCCTTAATATACATATAACTTACTCATAAAACTACAAAAGAACCATTATATACTATTCATAAGCTCAAAACATGGTGCTAATAGTTGTTTGGATTTATTGGGGTATTACAATATCTTCCACTTGGGAACATTCATCCTCGAATGGAAACTGATGAGAGGAAAAACCATAGACTGTGTATGAACAGAACATGAATGACTGAAACATGATCTCATGACTGACGTGAATGGTACACTGAATATATCATACCAAACATGCATATCTGATGCTTGTATAACTGGAAATGCATATTTGATGCTTGTATAACTAAAAATGCATATTTGATGCATGATTATATAACTAAGCTGATGCATGGTGCATGACTGAATATGCAATGGTACTAGATACCAAATTAATAATGGGAACATGTGCATGAATCTGAATACCAAGTTTGTAATGAATACTGATCATGAAACTGAATAAGCTTAAGGAGAATTGTTACCTTGAACTTGATCTGAATTGGAAGAGAAGAAGTGAGGATACTTGGTACGCATATCTACTTATTTTTCCTCAGTATCTCCCTTAATAGAATGATTTCATCAAACAACTTTGACTAGAGGGACTTCTTTGTTCCTCAGTCTATGAATTTGATAGTCTAGGATTTCAACCAGAATTTCCTCACAGGAGAGGATGTTCTGAACGTCGATGCTTTGAATAGGGACTACAACTGCTGGGTCACCTATGCATTTCTTGAGCAATGAGACATGAAAGACTGGATGTACTGAAGCTAGATCTGAAGGCAACTCGAGCTTATACGCTACATTGCCAAAATGACTGAGAATCTTGAAGGGACTGACATATTGGAAACTGAGCTTTCCCTTCTTGTTGAATCTCTTCACTCCCTTCATGGGAGAGATCTTGAGATAGACATAATCACCAATCTCAAAATCGAGGTCTTTTCTGCGGAATTTGCATAGGACTTCTGTCAGCTCTGAGCAGCCCAAAGTCTCTCTCTAATCAACTGGACCTTCTCTAAGGTGACAAACACTAAGTCAGGCCCTATGAATATGACCTCACTAACTTCGAACCAATCAAGTAGATATCTGCATCTCCTACCATAGAGAGCTTCGAATGGAGCCATCTGAATATTGGAATAATAGCTATTTTTATATGCAAACTAAATCAAAGACAAGTGGTCATCCCAAGTTCCCTTGAAATCAATGGGACACGCCCTTAGCATAGCTTCTAGAGTCTGAATGGTCCTTTTTGCTTGACCATCTGTCTGAGGATGAAAGGCTGTACTAATATAAACTTGGGTTCCTAGACCCTTTTGGAATGCTTTCCAGAAGTGAGAGGTGAACTGGTTACCTCTGTCTAAGAGGATGGGTAATAGAATATCATGCAATCTGACCAACCCTCTGATGTAGATTTTGGCATAAGCCTCAACTGAATAAGAGGTATGGACTGGAAGAAAATGAGAAGATTTGGTCATTCTATCTACAATGACCCAAACTGAATCATGCTGATGACGGTTCAAGGTAAACCCATTACGAAATCCATGTTTACTTCTTCCCACTTCCAAGTAGGAATGGTGAACTCCTGCATGGAACCACTAGGCTTCTGATGCTCTAGCTTAACCTGCTAGCATATAGATCACATAGCCACAAAAGCTACAATATCTCTCTTCATCCCACTCCACTAATAGATCTCCCGCAAGTCGCGGTACATCGTAGTGGCCCTTGGATGAATAGAGTATCGCGCACCATGCACTTCTGCAAGAATTCGCTGTATCAAGTCATGTACACCTGGAACATAAAGATGACCCTGACAACGAAGAACACCATATCCCCCTTGTGAGAAAACCTCTACTTTCTGATCTCTGACTGACTCCTTCAACTTGATAAGGCTAGGATCTCTATCTTGCTTTTCCTTTACCTCAAAAACTAGAGATGATTCTGAACTACTCTGGATGCATACCCCACCCTCTGAAGAATCGACTAAGCGAATGCCTAGTCTGGAAAGGTAATGGACTTCCTGAGCCAACTTCTTCTTACTATCCTCAACCTGAGCAACACTACCCATAGATAGTCTACTGAGAGCGTCAGCCACAATATTGGCCTTCCTTGGATGATAAAGGACACTCATGTCATAATCCTTCAAGAGCTCTAATCACCTTCTCTAATGAAGATTGAGATCTTTCTTGGAAAAGACATATTGGAGACTCTTAAGATCTGTGAAGACATCTACACGAATTCCATAGAGATAATGCCTCCAAATATTTAAGGAAAATACTACGGCTGCTAACTCAAGATCATGAGTAGGATAAATCTTATCATGAGGCTTTAACTGTCTAGAGGCATAGGCTATGACCTTACCATGCTGCATAAGGACACAACCCAAACCCACTCTGGATGCATCACACTATACTACTAACCCAATGGAACTATCAGGAAGTGCTAAAACTGGAGCTGAGGTGAGTCGAGTCTTTAACTCCTGAAAACTCTTTTAGCAAGGATCTGAACACTGGAACTTGACCTTTTTCTGAGTCAATTTGGACATAGGGGATGCAATAGAAGAAAATCCCTCAACAAACTATCTGTAATAGCCAGCTAAACCCAAAAAACTCTTGATATGTAATGGAGATATAGGGCAAGGATAGTTTCTTACCGCTTTGGTCTTTTGAGGATCTACTCTAATACCATTACTAGAAATGATATAGCCAAGGAATGCTATTGAACTTAGCCAAAATTTGAACTTACTAAATTTGGAAAATAGCTGGTGGTTTCTAAGAGTCTGTAGTACTATTCTGAGAAGGTTTGTATGGACGCGCTCAGTACCGAAATAGACCAGAATATCATCTATAAAGACTATGACGAACATGTCCAAGTACTTCTTGAACACATGATTCATCAAGTCCAAGAACGCTGCAGGGGCATTGTTAAGACCAAAATACATAACTAGGAATTTAAAGAGACCATACTGAGTACGAACGGGTATCTTCAGGATGTCACATTCCCTGTCTCAGAGCTGATGATAGCCTGACCTGAGGTTTATCTTAGAGAAATCCTGAAGTTGTTCAAATAGGTCATTAATTTTGGGAAATGGATACCTGTTCTTAACCATAACTTTGTTGAGCTAACAGTAATCAATGCATATTCTAAGAGAACCGTCTTTCTTGTGCACGAATAAGACTGGTGTTCCCCACGGGGAAATGCTGGGTCTGATGAATCCCTTATCTAAGAGATCCTTCAACTTTTCTTTCAGTTCCTTGAGCTCTGCAAGTGCCATTCTGTATGGCAGAATAGAAATAGGATGAGTATCTAGAATAAAGTCGATGCCAAAGTCTATTTCCCTTTAGGGAGGAATGCATGAAAGAACTTTTGGAAAGACATTTGAGTATTCATTAACTACTGGAATAGATTCAAGACTAGGAGATTCGAAACTAGAGTCCTTAACATGCATGAGATGATAAACATATCCCTTAGATATCATTTTCCTTGCTCGAAGGTAGGAAACAAGTTGACCTCTGAAAGATGAAGTACTACCTCTCCACTCTAGGACAGGTTCATTCAAAAACTGAAGCTGAACTATCCTATTTCAGGACTGATTCCAAAATCACTTGCTATAAGGAGTAACAAAAGACAAGGATGCACCTGGATCTAGCAAAGCGTAAACGTGCACATGAAAGATTTGTAACGTACTAGTAATGACATCAGGAGAATTTTCCTGATCTTGTTGGGTCTGAAGAGCATAGAGTGTATTTAGGCGTTGCCCACTAGTAGCACTGGAAGTGGCACCCTGCAGCTAGTTCGGGCGACCGAACTGAGCTGAAGAATGGTTTTACTGACTTTGAGGACCTGGCTGAGGACAATCCCTGACTCTGTGGCTTGGCTTTCCACATCCAAAACAAATACCACTCCCTGCTCTAAAAATATCCTGATGATGCTTATCGCAAGTCTAACACAGAGGATAAGTGCGGGCACTTGCTAACACTGCCTTGAGACTTAGAACTTGGTGCTCTATCTCTGTTGCTCTCTCTGAACTTAGGAGCTGGATCACTCACTGAAGAATGATTTGGAACTGATGGTTTAGAATGAAATTGAGAATGGTTTCCTCCTTCTGATATGGGCTGAGCAAAGTTGAAACTGTCTAACCTTGCTCTCTTATTCTGCCTCTCCCTCATCCTAAACTTCTGCTCCTTTATTTTTTGAGAATGAGTCATAAGCCTGGCTAGAGTCATGTCACTGTTCAGCATGGAAGACCTACATTCATTTACCATGCTATTAGTCACCCCTAAAATGAACTAGCTCATCTTAGCCCTACGATCCGTAACCACATGAGGGGCGTACCTAGCTAATTGAGTAAACCTAAAAGAATACTCTTTTACTATTATACTGCCCTATCTGAGGTTGATGAATTCTAGAACCTTCGCCTCCCTTAGCTCTTGGGGAGAGAATTTGTCTAAGAAAGCCATGAAAAATTCCTCCCACTCTACAGGACCTGCCTCATCTAACCTTTCAAACTTCCACTGCTTGTACCAAGTATGAAACACATCTTGCAACTGATATGCGACTAACTCAACACTCTCAACAGTATTCACTCCCATGATATCCATCACCTTTTAAATCTGGTCAATGAATTCCTAAGGGTCTTCATCTGACTTAGACCCGAAAAAGGATGGAGGGTTCATTCGGGTGAAGTCCCGAATCCTAGCTGCAGCTGAATTTGCCGGAATGACTAATGGCCATTCATTTTGGGCAGCAACAGACTGATCAAGAGTGGTGAATGCGACTCTAAACTCCGTATAATAAACATGTTCGCCCAAAGGATCTTCGGGCTGAGATGTTAGCTGGTTTCTTCTCTTTGGAGGCATATTCTGAAATAAAGAGAAGAACGGATTAGACTGAGAGATTAACTTGAGATTATACTCACGGGCACGACATAAATACTGAAAGAAGAGAAACTATTCCAAAAACATCTCATAGCCTCCTGCACATAAATGTGGCCTGCAACACACCCATGTACAAGACTTTACTAGATGCGACTTTCAGAATTTCTAGGACTCTATTGAACCTAAGGCTCTGATACAAAGTTTGTCACGCCCTAATTTTCTAGAACCAAAATGCTACATGATGCTCATGACCCCGAAGGACCACAAGGTAACCTATGACTGATATCTGTACCTGTATACGTCATAAAATAATATAATAATGCGGAAAACCTATGCTAAAAGGCCATAAGGTTCAACTGAATAAAACATCTGATAAATCATAACATCCATATGGGGTATCGAATACCCAAAACAACTAAAGTCTGAATCAAATCTGAAAGCCTCTAAGTACTGACTGAATAAGGAGTTTAAGGAACATGTCTCCAACTAACTCCATCTAGCAAAACTAAACTGAAATAAATAATATCATAGAGTAATAATCATGTCCTCGAAAGATGAGGACTCACTACTAAAATCCCTGACTGCTGAAACTGGAATGCTACTGCTACTGCTGATCTGGGTCTCGCATCTCTGAATCTATGGTGTAACATAAAAATAAAGCACCATAGCGCAAATTTATCAGTACGATGGAATGTACTGAGTATGCAAGTGGGGTAGGCTAAATGTATGGGGTTCATATGCATGAACAATACTAACTAAATAACTAATATGAATGTGAGAGCCCATACATGAATACATAGTAACTGAGATCGTGAAAACATGATAACTGAATCTGCATACTGATAACATAGTTTACTGATATCTAACATGACTGATAACTGAGTTTTGATAACTGATAACATGAGTGACTATATCTGACATTCCTGAATCTGATGGAACTATCTGATTTTCGTACTGTATTTGAGTTGACTATTTCTGACCATCCTGATATACTGAAATCTAAAGAACTATCTGAGTTCTTTTACTGAGACTGAGACTAAAATTGTGGGATGTAGTTATTTAACGGACATGCCTCATATATGCCATTATAGTGATGCTGGACTCCAATATCTTCCCTGACTGGAAGGTTGTTAATACCGCACCACTAATAAAGACAAGCAATGAGTGACCCTCATATAATAGGTTACTCTAATGAGAAAGGTGGGAACCCTCATATAGCATGTTAATCCACTTTATCTACCCTTATATAATAGGCTATGATGTCTCAACCTATGCTGGCTACATAGTTCTGGAGCGCAATGATGATTGCTAAGAATCACATCCTCAAAATAACAGGTGAGTTCCCATTCTTGGGCTCACTTGGTGCTAACCCCTACTCCCATCTGAATAGACTGATTCATGATTAACTAAACTGTACATGGATTGAGACTACTAAATTTCTATTGACTGACAGAATACTACTGCTATCTAATAACTAACTGAAATCATGAGATTTTTGAGTTTTCTTGTGCCATTTAACTGACTGAGTTCTATGGAGCATGGCTTGACTAAGGATATCATAGAGACATGACTCAGTTTCTAGGCACATAACTATATTTTTTGGGTACGAGTACCCTAAGGACTCGATGGAAGGAAGCTAACACAACCATAACACTTCTTGATGATAGAAATAGAGTGCACAATTCATAATGCCATAAATAGGGGATTTCATACTAAGCATAGTTCTCCACATCTTGTACATGGTAGGGAGTGCATGTAACATATGGTTACTTACGTGACTTCAACAGCAAGAACATTTCATAACACAACAATCACACATAGCCAGAGCATGAAATTCATGTTGAATCATAAGGAATGACATGGACTTGTCATTTAGGTACTATTGAGTCATGAAAGCATGATTTTTATTAGTCTAGGCATTTCATCAAACACCTTACATGCACAACTTTGGGCAAAGGTGTACTTATCAACTTAAGAGTCTTAAAACACCCACATTCATGGTTTTTTTTAACTAACATGCTCATATACTTCATGGAAACACATTAAGATACCATCTTGAAACACAATTAACAACCATCATCTTGAACATAGTCATACAACATCATACAAATCATAGTTTTACTATTTAAAATATGGTTCTTGAGCTCCATGGATGAAAGGGATCCATGGATGAATACTATGCATACCTTAGACTTGAATCTTGAAAGAGATCTAATATTTCTTGAAGGTTCCTGAAGAAATCCTTAGGCTTGTTCTTGATTTTTCTTGACTAGGGTTTAACGACTTTGGGAGAGAATGTTATTGTTCTTGAGGAGAATGAAAAAATAACGGGATAATATCCTTCTTAGGGCTTTAATACCGTGTTTAGAGTGAGGGAAAAAGACCAAAATACCTCTACTAAATTACTTCCCAGTTGCTGAAATTATTAGCTGACGACCAAGGCTGATAAGCCGTCAGATCTATGATAGCCCGTCAGCCTAGGTCGTCACGTGGGAGCTGGAATTTTTGGTTTTCTATCTATGTCTGACGACATGGGCTGATAAACCGTCAGACTTGTGATAAGTCGTCAGCTCATGTCGTCACTCATTTGCTAGGCGTATATGCTAGAGTAAAATGGGTATAACTTTTTGCTCTGATATCGGATTTGGGAGAAATTGGTATCATTAGAAAGCGAATTCAATTATATATCTGTTGGTAGGTCATGAGCTCAAAAAATCATAGTATAATGAGAGATATACTCATTTGAAGCTGACTAAAATAATATCCTTCCCAAGAATTCAATCGGTAAGGAATATTTTGATTCGTCTGATAGCTGGGAGTTATTGAAGCCTTAATATACATATAACTTACTAATAAAACTATAAAAGAACCATGATATACTATTCATGAGCTTGAACATGGCGCTAATAATGGTTTGGATTTATCAGGGTATTACAATACCTCTAGCAAGGTCATTCTCATGGTAGAAATCATTAAGACTAGGGTTCCTCATGACCCTCATGTTAAACAACATACAAAAAGTACCAAATATACAATCTACCATTAATAACATGTATCAACACAAATATAAGCCAGAAACTTCATTATTCATTGTTAGGTAACAAAACCCTTTTCATTTGATTAAAAACCACCATGTACACTTATTAATCCAAGTGTGAAATACATGGGTTTAGAGTTATTTATAGAGGGGAAGAGATACATGCCTTAAACAATTTATATCTCCAACAAACTTGACCCCTTCCTTGCCACTAGATGAACACCTCAAAACCCTAGCCTCTAATCTTGCTTCCAAGAGCATTTAGAGTGCTTAGGTGTGTTTGAGTCTTGTAAATGAAGAATTAGGAGGATACAATGCCTTATATAGTGAGAGGTTTTATGGTTTTAGGCATGGTAAATGAACAAAATGAGCTTGGTTAAAGGCTGAAAAGTCCACACGTACAGAGGTACAACTCCCTCTTATGGTTCACTTGGCAATCATGACCTAGGGTATGAGTGGTACCCAGACTCGTACCCTAGGCTCATGCTAGGTCTACCACACTGTTGTGGGTACGAAAGGGTTCCGTTGAATTGTAACAAAGGGTATGGCTTATGCCCCAATCGTGAGATACCCTCATGACCAAAACAGTCCACACGGTTTGAGACTTTACTCTATACGGTTGAGTAGTATACGACTCATATGCATTGATTACGATCGAGGAATGGACTTTTCGTATAGAGGATAGTACATTACCCTAACATACTGTCTAGCATATGAAAGGGAAGGGGAGAGGGGTATGATTCATGACCTAGGGTACGGCTCAAGCACCCCAACCTTATTCACTCCAGAGACACAAAAAGGTTGTTTTTTCCAAATGGTCCAAGGTCTAGGTATCTCAATTATCTCCCACTTTGATAGGTAAGTATAGATACACGTTAACATCTCAACATACACCAAAGAAACCTTTACCTAAGTTATAAACAATACACTATAAGGATACAACACAACACACATATCATGATCACTACGAATCAACAAAATTTTTTGCAAGGCCACATTCTTGGGTGTTTCATTCTCCCCCACTTAGGATTATTCATCCGCGAATGATGGGTAAGGCAATCATGAATACAAGTCAACATATTTGGACACATCACAAAAAACTTTCAAGAAAAATTAGTACCAAGCACACAACAACGTTACAACACAATACATATCATGATCATCATCAATTAACCATTTTATTTCATTCACTAGGGAATCCAATCCCATCAGTTTTCAAGGCCATATGGCTCCTTCAAAGCTTAGGGAATCGATCCCATTATCAAAGGGAACTTGAACCCAAGACACATGTAAAACAAAAGAGATTAATACATACCTCAATCACCAGCTTTCAGAGTGGGGAATAAATGTGCGTACTTGGACTTTATGTCCTCTTTCGCCTCCCATGTAGCTTCCTTGGACTTTTGGTTCCTCCATAGAACCTTCACCGAAGCCACTTATTTTGTTTGCAATCGTCGAACTTGCCTATACAAGATCCTCACCGGGTCCTCCTCATAGGACAAGGTTTCCAAGGCACCAACTTATTCTGAGTAACAACCAAGGAAGGGTCACCCACACATTTCTGCAACATAGACACATGGAAAATCGGGTGAATGGAGTTCATACCAGGAGGCAACTCTAGATCATAGGCAACATTGTCAACCCTCTTTACAATCAATCAAGGACTAACATACCAGGGAATAAGCTTCTCTTTCTTACCAAATTGCATCACTCCCTTCGTGGGAGACACTTTCAAGAATACCCAATCGCTCACACTAAACTTTAAGTTCCTATTCCTCACATCTGCCTAAGACTTTTGGCGACTTTGAGTGGTCTTTAATTTATCACAAATCACCTTCACTTTCTCTAAGGCTTGGTGAATTAAGTCAGGCCCAAGCAACTTACCCTCGACAACTTTGTGCCTCCTAATAAGAGATCGACATATCCTACAATACAATGCCTCAAAAAGCGCCATGCCAATACTAGAGTAGTAGCTATTATTATTGGCGAACTCAATTAAAGGCAAACGTTCATACCAATTACCACCATAATAAATTACACAAGTATGCAACATATCCTTCAAAGTTTGGATAGTTCTATCCGCTTGACCATCCGTTTGCAGGTGAAAAATGATAGTAAGCACACCTTAGTTCCCAAAACTTTTTGGAACGACTTCCAAAAATGAGATGAAAATAGAGGACCAAGATCCGAGATAATAGACATCAGAGCACTGTGCAACTTCACGATCTCTGCAAGATACAACTTAGCATAATCTTTCACCGAGTTATTAGTGCTCATGGGCAAGAAATGGGTGGACTTGGTCATTCTATAAACAATGACCCAAATAGAATCACATTGATTCCGAGACCTAAGAAGACTGGTAATGAAATCCATATTAATAGACTCCCGCTTTGGCTCAGGCAACACAATTTCTTGGTATAAGTCATCAGGCCTCATATGCTCAACTTTCACTTATTAAAACACGATATATTTGGCCACATGGCTAGAAACATCATGCTTAATATTATTCCACCAATAGAAATCTCTAAGGTCATGATACATTTTGGTGGAACAAGGATGAATAGCATAACGGGCTTCATGAGCCTCAACCATGACCCTTTCTCTCAATCCATCGATATTGGGAATGCATAGCCTACCTTGGTACCTCAAGATTACATCACCACTAATCACAAAGTCTATGGCTTTGTGTTGACCCATATTACCCTTGATCTTCATCAAGTCAGGGTCTAATACTTGCTTTTCCTTTATCTCAACAACAAGAGATGATTGAGATACTAGATGCACTAACGCATCACCATCCTTCGAGTCCGCAAGTTGAACTCCAAAATTTTCCAAACAGTGAATATGTTTCACCAACTACCACTTATCCTCATCAACATGGGGCAAACTCCCCATAGAATATCTACTAAGAGCATCGGCGACTATATTCCCCCTATTGGGATGGTAATGAAGACTCATATCATAGTCTTTTAATAGCTCAAGCCACTTTATTTGCCAGAGATTCAAATCATTTTGGGTAAACATATATGGAGGGTTATATGATCAGAAAAGATATCAACATAAACACCATAGAGATACTGCCACCAAATTTTCCAAGCAAATACCATAGGTAACAATTCTGAGTCATGGGTGGGGTAGTTTTTTTTGTGAACTTTCAATTGCCTTGAAGAATAGGCCACTACACTACCATGCTGCATCAACACATAACTAATTCCAACTCGAGAGGCATCACGGTACACCATAAAACCATCACTACCCTTAGTTAAGGTCAAAACTAGAGCCAAAGTCAATTTATCTTTAAACTTCTCAAAACTATCCTTACACATATCGGACCACAAGAACTTGACCTTCTTTTGGGTCAATTTAGTCAATGGGGCAGCTATGGTGGAAAAGCTCTCGACAAACAGTCTATAATAATCGGCTAGAAGTAAGAAAATCTGAATATCAGTTGGAGTCGTAGGTCTAGGGAACTTCTTAACCGTAATAATCTTTTAGGGATCCACCATGATCCTTTCACTATAGATGACATGACTAAGAAAAGCAACAACTTTCAACCAAAACTCACACTTGGAGAACTTGGCATACAAATGATGACCCCTCAAGGTTTACAACACAGCATAGAGGTGATCTACATGATTCGGCTCACTCTTAGAGTATACTAAGATATCATCAATGAAGATAATGAAAAATATGTCCAAGAATGGATAAAATACCCTATTCATCAAGTTCATGAATGCCATTGGGGCATTGGTCAACCCAAAGGACATAACAAGAAACTCATACCAGGTTCTAAAGGTAGTCTTAGGTATATACACTTCCCTAATATTAAGTTGATGATAACTTGATCTAAGATCAATCTTAGAGAAATACGTCACACCCTAAAGTTGATAAAACAAATCATCGATCCTAGGAAGAGGATATTTGTTCTTTATGGTCACCTTGTTTAACAGACGATAATCAATTCACATACGAATGAAACCATCCTTCTTGCTTTAAACAACATGGGAGCACTCCAAGGAGACACGCTAGGCTGAATAAAACCCTAATTTAAGAGGTCTTTCAATTGATCCTTAAGTTCTTTCAAATCTGCCAGAGCCATTCTATAAGGAGGGATAGAGATTGGATGAGTGTCCGAGATAAGATTAACCCCAAAGTCAATTTCTCTATTGGGCAAAGCACCGAGATGATCATCGGGAAACACTTCAGGACACTCATTTACCATGGGACCAAATTCTCGAGAAGGCTCTTTTGAGTTAAAATCCTTAACTCAGACTAAATGATACAAACCCCCTCTTGAAATCAACCTTAGGGCTTTGAGATAAGAAATAAACCTTCCATTAGGCACTAAAAGACCACCTTCCCATACAATGATTAGATTATTAGGGAATTTAAACATGACCCTACGAATATGACAATCTAAGGAAGCATAGCAAGAGTGCAACCAATCCATTGCTAAGATGAGTTCAAAATCAACCATGACTAACTCGATCAGTTCAACAAGAGTATCTCTATTACTAATAGATATTACACACCCCCTATAGCCCCTTCTAACAATCACAGGGTCTCCAACTGGGGTAGAAATAGAAAGGAACAAACAGAATCTCGAGACCATAATCAAGGTGAACAACCATATATGGGGTCACATAAGAAAGATTAGACTCCGAATAAAACAAACAACATACATCACGAGAGAAAAATCTCAACATATCCGTGACAATATCAGGAGACACCTCAAAATCCTGGAGAGTAGCAAGTGCATACAAAAAGTTTTGGCTGACACGGGTGTCAGGAGTAGAAGTAGAAGCAAATATAACACCTTTTGGTGTAGGAGGAGTAGTAGTAATAGGGGCCCTATTGGAATAAGTAGACATTCAAGAGGGGCACTCTCACTGCATGTGCCCGACATGACCATAATAAAAACACCTTTCTTTCTCTTTCTCACACTCATTACAATTGCCTTGATGGGAGAAGTAGAGCCGACTAGGTACCACTAGTCTGAAATTAGGCACCTTATGCTTGGGACCCTCCACTGAACTAAGATCGATTACCACTTGAGAACTTTGGTTAAGGAGAGCAAACACTAGCTGAGGAGAATAAACTCAAACTCCCCCACTTCTTTTGTGGAAACTTACCACTATTTCCACCACCACCTTTGAAAGGCCTAAACTTTCTTCCTTGCTTCTCACTAAGCTCAAATTGCTTCTTTTTCTCATCTTTCACTCATTTCATATACACAATCAACTTAGAGATATCTATGTTGTCAATCAACAACATTGCCTTGCTCTCAAGGACTAACTCACAAGATAATATTGATACAAACTTGCACATTCTGGCCCTCATGCTATAAGCCATCTAGGGAGGATCTTTGACAATTGATGGAATTTCAAGGAATACTCTTGAACAAATGTTCTCCGTTACTTTAAGTTCACGAAATCTTATGCCTTAGCCTTTCTCAAATCTTAAGGAAAGAATGGGTCAAGAAAAGCCTCGGAGAAATCCACCCAAAAATCCAGACTAGCATCAATACCTTTAAAAAACTCTTAATTTTTGTACCATTGGTACACGACATATTTCAATTGGTAGGAAGCAAGATCAACACCCTCAATTTTTGAATCATGCATGATTCAAAAGATTTTTTCCATTTCATTAATGAAGCCTTAAGGATCTTCCTCAACCTTTATACTAGAGAACATAGGAGGGATCAACCTCATAAATTGGCCAATTCTCATGGCCTCAAAAGAAACAATAGTTGGAGAACCATGCTTCACTTGAGAGGCTACCAATTAAGTTAAGAGGTTGATAGAGCAATGAAAATCTATATCAATAGCATCCCTTTAAGGGGATAAGTCAGGGTTTGGTGGGTGGAACCCCATAAGGATGGCCAGATGCCGAAGCTCTAGCCTAAGTTTGAACTCCAAAAGTTGGACAAGCTTTGTCCATAGGATCCTCAGTAGTGTTTGCCTGAGTCTCAGATCTCCTTTGAGGCATGATATGAAAGATAGCAAATGGAATCAAAGGAATTTAAAACCTTAGACTTTATAGCTTGAGATTGAAACACAAGAAAGGGAAATATTTCCTCAAATGACTCTTAGCTTCTCTTTTATAAGTGTGGCGCGCTTCACACCCATAAAAGAGACTCTACTTGACACGATATTGTGAATACCCAACTGACCATGAACCTAGGCTCTGATACCAACTTGACACACCCCCAAACTTTGGGCTATGCCATATGGGCACCTCAAGCACACATGTATTGGAGGTTGCCCTGTAACGCAACCTAAATACTTCATCATATCATAGGAGGCTAAGGACCTCCAATTCACAAGTTAAGATCACGGAAAAATATCATTAGTCAATAATAGATTTCCTAATGATAAATATGCCTAAGTTCACAATTATTCACAATACCTCTATAAAAATCCGAAGTCAATAAGTATATATATGTCAAGACAAGCCCCCGACTATAGACAAACCAAGTCTTAAAGATACTAAGTCTAAGGATAGGGATTAAGATATGAATGTCTTTCGAATGTAAGGAAGCTTACCCCTTCAAGTTGATGGACAAACCACTTGTTTATCTAATCACTGTGCAGGTAAAGAAGAAGATGCTCTGGCCCTACATCACATAGGGATGTAGCATCCGGAGACAGTTAGCGGTTGGAACGCTAGTATCTAACTCAACGGTAAGGATAAAATAATATCATTATTTAACAACAAGTCAATATATCATCATCTCTCAACAATAAGTCAATATAGATATATTATCATTTATATTAATATACTTATCCTTACACATAGGTGATCCACATGCTAATCAAGAGTCCAAGGCTCAAAATTATTCTTGAACATATACTCATACACATGGATATACACAACATGTTCATATTAAACCACAATGGGTACAAGACTTAGCTTGAAGTGTCAAATCATTAATTCATAAGGCATGGAGTAAAGAACTTCCGATAGAGTTAGCCCATTAGGTCAATCCCATTTCCATTTCATTAAACTAGGAACTCAAATTGCTAGTTATTTCATCGGTCTAGGAACTTGAATCACTAGCCGTCTCACATCATTGAACTCGCAACTCAAATTGCATGTCTTATCGCTGGTCTAGGAACTTGAATCACTTGCCATGTTATTTGGGGAGGTATTCTAACCTCAAAAGATCTCTTCGGACTAGGAACTCAAACTACTAGTCATATCACTAGTCTAAGAACTTGAATTACTAGCTATGTCATTAGACGAGGAACTCAAACCACCCTTCATTTCATTAAACTAGGAACTCAAATCGCTAGTTATTTCATTAGATGAGGAACTCAAATATCCAGTCATTATTAGTTGTCCATTGAAGTCTTGACATATTAGTTCATGCATTCACATTCACACAGTTCATATTACATTAAAGGTTTGGCTCACTTAGCCAATTCAACTTTATACTTGACCACATGGTACTCATGGGAGCCTTTCTTTCTCAAACATCTCAATAGGACAATGCCTTTATTCAATTAATCATACAATTAAATTTGTGGTTCTCAAGACCTACACAATCCATTCATATGTCATTAACAACATTCTATCATAATTTAACCACACTTGGTCCCATACACAATTAAGTTCATTTTCATGTCTAGGGATTTACCCTTTTATTATCCATCAACCTACAAAGTTATAAATTACACAATACATAGATAATAATACCTTCACAATATCATTCAACAATCATTCACACATATTTAGGCAATTTCCCAAGCTCAATACATTGTCAATATACAACTAGTCATTCTACTTAGACATTTTCACAAACACCTTGTGTGCATACCTCTAGTAAGGTCAATATTAGGGTTCCTCAAGACCCTTATATTAAAAAACATACAAAAATTACCAACATATATAATCTAACATCAATAACATTTATTAACACAAATATAAGCAAGAAACATTATTATTTATTGTTAGGCAACAAAACCCTTTTCATTTGATTCAAAACCACCATGTACACTTACTAATACAAGTGTAAAATACATGGGTTTATAGTTATTTAAAGAGGGAAAGATACATACCTTAAAAAACTTTAATCACCAACAAACTTGATCTCTTTCTCGCCACTAGATGAACATCTTCAAACCCTAGCCTCCAATCTTGCTTCCAAGAGTCTTTAGAGTATTTAGGAGTGTTTGAGTCTTGTAAATGAAGACTTAAAAGGCTAAAATGCTTTATATAGTGAGCGGGTTTAGGGTTTTAGGCCTTTTAAATAACCAAAAGGTCCTCGGTTAAAAGCTTAAAAGCCCATACATGCAGGGGTACGACTCCCCCTTATGGTTCACTTGACAATTGTGACCTAGGGTACGAGTGGTACCCTAACTCGTATCATGGGCTCCTCCTAGGTCAACTACATTGTTGTGGGTACGAAAGGGAACTTTTTAGTTTTAACCAAAGGTATGACTCATGCCCCAATCGTGAGCTCCACTTGTGACTAAAACAGTCTATACGATTTGCGACTTTACTCTATGCGGTTGAGTAGTACAAGACTCGTATGTATTGGTTACGACCAAGGAATGGCCTTGTAGTATGGATTACAACACATTACCCTAACATACTATCTAGGATACAAAAGGGAAGGGGGAAAAGGGTATGATTTATACCCTAGGGTATGACTCAAGCACCCCAACTATATCAACTCTAGAGACACAAAAAGGTTGTTGTTGTTTCCAAATGGTCCAAGGTTCAGGTGTCTCAATTCTCTCCCACTTTGATAGGTAAGAACAGATACAAGTTATCACCTCAAAATACACTAAATAAACCTTTAATCAAGTTAGAAACAATACACTATAAGGATGCAACAAAACACACATATCATGATCACTACTAATCAACAAAAATTTTTGCAAGGCCATATTCTTGGGTGTTTCTGAAATAGGAAAAGTGTGTCAAAATGGGGTAATGAGATGAACAGGGAAAAATAAAGGTGCAATAATGCTCTCTATTACTGCGATCGTAGGCCCCATGCTTCTGCGATTGCGGTCACTACCTATTCGCGATCGCGGACCTTAGACCATGATTTCAGTCAAAGTAGTATAAAAGACCATCTAAATGCTCCATTTCCCTCACACTAACTTTTCAAATTTTCTCTTAAATTGTATCCACTCTTGAAATTATTTTGGGAATTTAAAAGCATTTTAACATCCATCTTGCATCTCTACTTGAGTAAGTGCTTTGAATTTGTGCTTTAATTGTTACAGGTAGGCCATAGAATGCATGAAATAGGTAGGGCCTAAATTTATGATTCTCATTGCTAAATCCTTATTTAATTGAAGTTATATGGTGGTTCACTATTGTGAATGTTGTGCATACAAGTGGATAAGTATTGAGTACCCAAATTATGTTCGAAATTATGAAAAGTGTAACATGCACACTAAGTACTCGATCAAATGACAAAACAAATCCATAACTAGTTGTTTTCACATTCTCAGGGCATGATCGAGTTCTTAGCAATCTTGTTTAATATTCTTAGTGATAAATTTGTATTTTGGAACATGATTTGGCTCTAATATTAGAGTTTTAAACTATTGAAAAATCTAGCTCGGTCTGGCCTCAGGTACTATGATCATGGTTATTGGACTATAATTATGGTACTGTGATCATGGCTTATGGAATGCAATCACCATATTTGAAGCTGAATCTCAGCCTGGGCCAAAAATTCTGCACTTCTAATTCTTGTCCAAACACCACAAAGTAGCCATCCCATGAGCTTTATTAAACAATATAGTATAGTTTGTTCATAGAAATGTTGATGATGAATGTTGTTGTGTTATTATCATGATTTTCAGGTTTACATCATGGGAGACAATGATCAAGTTCATTTTATGGCCCCTAAGTGCCATAATCCTTACTATGGTGATCTTCCAAGAACAAAGTTACTTTCGAAGAGGGAAATATGCTTGGAGAAAGTGCCAGAAAAGATTTGGCATTTCATGATAGACTCATAGCCAATAGATAGAGGTGTTTTACACTGGATCCTTGTTGGGAAAATTAGTAGTAGGTACGGGAATTCTATGCTAATCTTAGCATGATATATTTCTAGGGCCTAGTCATCAGAATTTGAGGGAAGATGGTAAACTTTGGAGCTAATGAGATAAAGGACATCTATGGGCTGTTGAATGCAGACATGGATTAATTTAAGGATAAAGGGTGTGAACTAAGGATTTAGTTGGCAGAGAAGTTATGTACGGGCAAGGAGGTCCCTTAGGCGACTACAACGAGGAGTTGGTTATATCCAGGTAAAGAGGTCCCTTAGGCGGATACCAAGAGGAACATATGGATGAATGACTTCACTACTGATGCTCAGATTTAGATGAACATCATTTGTATCTAGGTATCCCCTTGCACCCACATGATAGTGGTTCCAGATTTATGGGCCTGGATGGTTTCTTGCATACTAGATGGCATTTCTTGGAATGTTGGTCGGCTTGTGGTCTCTAATATAAATTTTTTGAAGGGCCACAGTGTTATGAATCTCTTATTACTCTTTTTTATTACTGAGCTTTGTAGGTGAGCCAGGGTTGTGGAGTACCTTAAAGACACTTGGGTGTGCCCTGGCACCTTCATTTACCCTCTCAAAGTTTGGGGTGAGGGTGCACTGGGAAAAATTAAGAAGAGAAAGATTAACTTAGTTAAGTCGACATGTGAGGAGCCAGAGTCTTGTAGGCCATCTATAGCTGGGCCCTTTGAGGAGATCGGTATTTATTTGAGGGCTATTAGGGAGCTTGTGTCGGGATTGGCTCAGGGGACGGAAAATCCCTCTACCACCCATCATTCTTATGTGTTCTGATCTAATTATAAGAAGTATTTGGAGGGCCAGTAGATGTAGGGAGCCACTATTTCTATGCTTGAAAGGGCCTACTCATCCTTGATAGAGTCTCATAGAGAAGAAGAAGAGGGATAAGTTCTTTAGCAAGATGTGGAAGGGGGTAAAGGGCCTATGGCTCCGAATGCCTCTAGTAAGATGAGTTGATGGGACAATCCCCCAACTAACTTTAACTCTCTAAAATTTAATTTAATTAAAACAAAATAGTAATACTAGTCCTCAAATGATGAAGACTCACAGAAGTACTACTGTTGATTTAGATCTTAAAACCCCGAGATAAACTACCTTCTTCTTGAGTGGAGAGAGATAATGAGGTCCTAGCTGATTGGTCTAGTTTTAATGATAATGTAGATAATACAGTGTGTGAAGGTAGGAGAAGCTCTTGATGCGGTTTCAGGGAGCACCCTTACTCTCTTTATGCTTTATTATTTATGCAGTGAGGACATTGTAAGATTTTTAATTGGGGCTGCCTGTCTCTGTATTCATTTTATTTGGCCTATATTGTTGATATATTTTTGGATGTTCCGATGTTATTTTGGATAATTTTTATTTTTTTCTAGGTTGTAATATTCGGGCACTTTTATGGTGCCCACATTTTCATAGATTTGTTGTTAGTTTCATTTTTAGATTTTTCCTTTATGTTTATTTTGTTTATGATGACCTCGGATGAGCCTTTCCCTATGATAGATTGAGTGACAACATTCTTAAGGGTAAATCATCGTGATTGGGTTTTGAGCCAAATACAAGGGAAATATAAATACCTTTAGTATTTTTGATTTGGGATCACACTTATACCTACGGTGAAGTTTGAGTACCATATGGTTTGCCTGTATGAAATCCAAAATATAAGACATCAACTTTGTTTGGTTCCATAAATAGAAAAATATGTGTGGTGCAAATGCGAATCAAACACTCTCCTCCATCCAAAAAATATTTAAAAAATACAGAGGCATGGATGTGAGTGACTTTATAACAATACTTTACCTCTTTTTCTGACTCCAAAGTTTTGGCTTGTAGAAATTGATAGATACTCCAGTTTTTCCCTAAAGGGAAGGGCAATTGAGCCCCCTTGAAGATTTTGTATACCATGAGCGGTAAGCATATTTGTCTATCTCATGCATACTTGTACGATCTAAAACTTTCCCCGTTAGTCTCTGAAGCCTAATTTTAATTATGCTTGGTTGGTGAAATGATCTCAGGTCATCTTTGTGAACATAGGAACCCACTTTAATCCTATATAGCTTACCCATGCATAGAATAGTACCCTTAGTTACCCAATTCGAGACTTTAAGCCTTTCTTTAGCAACCACATTACAAGACTTGAACCATTTAAAGGTTTTTACTTTCTTTAACCCTACCCTTCTTGAATATAAAAAAATTAAAATTGAGGCTAAATGCCTAAGTTGGGGGTGGTAAGTGTGGAAGAGATGACCCTGGGCCAAGGTAATTTAAGTAGATGCCTATGAGATAAGTAATGAAAAGTGAAAAATAAAGGATGATGAAAAGAAGAATGAAGCATTGATTGCAAAATAAATAAGAGAATGAAATATTCCTTCAAAAAGTTGGGTAAATCAAGGTAGCTAAAATAGAAATGTATGAAGTGTGAAAACAAAAGAAGGGATCCATGGTCAATAGTTGGATGAAATAGTATGATGTAGATGTTCATGAAGGCCTTCGAGATCTCCACAAAGTGTACTCATTGTAATGGTGATTGAAAATAAAGGCAATCCTATGGTATGATACTTGTTAGCATTGAGAGTCTTTGTATGTGTGAGAGAGAGATTTACAGTTAAATCCTTTATTGCATATTAGATATTTGGTGTGTATGGGATATCCTTCTTGTGAGGAGGCATGTAAATAACTTTAGGTGGACGATATTGTCATCATTCAAAAAATAAGGGAAAAAAGGGTATAATGGAGTTGAGGTTAAAAGAGAGTAACTTTTAGAGTTAATGATTGTTTCATTGTTTTTTTTTAAAGTCCATTGCATATTTGAAAGTGAATTTCATGTTGAGGAGTGTCGTAAGATTAGCTTTGTCCATATTTGAAGAGCTACTTATGGTAGTAATCAAGATTGAAGTCATTGTGATCATTGTGTTGCATAAATAAGCTTAAATTTTCATAGCCTCATTGAGTAAAAGGTAGTATTGCTTGAGGACAAGATAGGTTTAAGTTGGGGGTATTGATGAGTGGTTAATTTAACACTTATTTACATCCAAAATTCGTGCACACTACTATGATTTAAAGGTATGAATGAGAAACATTTGTTAGTTAAATGCACTAATTTCCACATTTTTCAAGCATACAAGTGATGAGAAAGAAAGATGTGGATTTTAGATGAAAAGGAACCAAAAGGAGAAGAAAAGTGCAAACTGGAAGACCTTGCACGTAATCAAGTTCAGTTACCGCAATCGCTGCCAGTCCACTTTGGTCAACAACTATGATCGCGAGGATCTGAAGGCATTCATTATATCCATGATTGCGTACAAGCTGTAGCGATCATGGATAGGAGGGTTTATACGAAGGGGCAATTCTGTTATTTTACCCAGTCGACCCCAAATCCCTTATAATGCTAAAACCCTTTCCCATTTGGATGGCATACTTTAAGCAATAGAATTTTGGATAATTTGTAACCCTTCTAATTGGGGATACTTTTGTGTTTAAATTTTTCAATTTGGATTTGGTGAAATTGAAGTGTAAATTGAAGAATCTTCTTACTTTCCATTACCATGGATGCTTTGAATGAACCTTATGGTATATTTCTTCCTCTTTACTTCATTAGTAGCTAAATTTTCTTGTCTTAGGATTATGTTGAACTAAGATGCAATTATGTGTGGTTTGTGATATATTTGTGTAGATTCTAGGTTTTTGATGATGGGTTTCTCTATTGCTTGTTTGAATTAGTTGGGTTTTGTGGGTGAAAACCCCAAATGCCCAAAATGGATTTATGGGTGAAAACCCCAAGTTATTGAAAGCTCACATTATTCTTGAAAGAGGGATGTGGGTGAACCTTTGGAACCCATATCATCCTTCAAATAGGGATATGCATGACAAATCAATAGAGGACAATAATGGATGTAGTTTGCTATCTTACAAATAAGGGTGAATCAAGAGTTAGCTATGTCTTGGGCATCTTCCTAGAAATAGGGATGTCCAAATTAAGTGAAATACCCTGAGTTTTCATGTTATAATCCTCTCATTCATTTTCTCAAGAAATCAAATCCAACCTAAAGTAATGGTTACTCATAAATTGACGCCCTCGTTTCTATATCAGCCATCTAACTATTTTCATGAGAATTCATGCATTCGCAGATCAGTTCAGTAACTTATTATGTTTAAGATTCAGTTTATTTTAGTTGTTCATGATAGCTTATAACCTCAGATTCTTTAGTATTTTTTATCTTAATTATCCATATTCGAGGATGAATGTTCCCAAGGGGGAGATATTGTAACACCTCATATTTTTCCTAGCTTAAAATTCATTTCTACAATGTTAAGAGTGTGATCCAAAAAGAAATAACCTTTATTTAATATGGAATTTTCTAGATTTATACCTTTCATTGTGTGGAAAATTGAATAAGCTTTCCATCGATATCAAATTCACCCAAATCCGACACTCAGTGAAGAAGTTAGAGCATTTTTAGTAATACAGTATCCCTCCCAGGCACTCACCACATCGCGGTGGATACCAAAATGGAAATTATCAAATTCCAATGGACCTTTGCAGAGTAGAGAGGGCCAAATTCCTAATTGTCAATTTCTAGTGGCGCAACGCGATATCACCGCGTCACGCCAGAGTGTAAATTCGCACTCATCCTTTTTCAGTAGCTTAACACGATTTCAACGCATCGAGGTGAAGTTGCAATTGTCGTACTCTTGATCCATAATTTGGCTTCTTGTGGCATGACTTCATCCTAAGTATGTGAAGTCCTTATTAGGTGAATAATGTTCATAAAAGTCACTTAGAGCTAAGTGGAGCTAAGAACATTAGATTAGACCAAAATTTGGCATTTAATCCTATAAGGGTCTACTTTAAACATATATAACATTTTATATACATGGAATTTTCCATCCTAAGATGCACCAAATTGTAGATAATTGAATTGGATTTCTGACGATACTAATTTTACAAAAATCTGGTACCCGAACGAAGAGTTATAGCCATTTTAGTGTGAGGCAGTGGGCTGCTGCGATGATAGTGCATCGCGCAAAAGGGAAAAATTGGGATGCGGGTTACGAATTTCTGCTTTAAATTAATAAGGGGCAATGAGGTCTTTTCCTACCTCAACTCAGGTCGTAAAATCACGATCTAAGGCTTCAATTGGGGCATTATTTTCCCCCATTCTCCAATTTTTCCATCTAGAGCAACCCTAATCAATTCCCTCAAGAATCATCAATTCCATCTTCTTCTCTTCAACAAAAAGATCAAGAATTTAGGGTTCTTAATCCAAGAACTTAAAGAATATTTTCAATATCATCTCCAAAGGTTTCAAAATTGAAGCTTTAACATTCAAATCATCATAGGAATCAAAGATTAAAGCTTTCTCATCTAAGATCATCAATTAAGGTATGTGGGGTTATGAACAAGGACAATCCTTTCGTCCTTGTGGCCAAAATTATATTTTTAGCAAGTATCTTATTATTTGAAAGTAGGGTTCATACCCAATTATAAGTATTTGATGATTATGAGTTTACAAGTAAATAAATATTGAATTGCATGACTATTTTTAGGTATTTATGCACGTAATGCAATTTTTCAGATTTCCAAATTGAGTTTAAGCATAATATTGAGATTCTTGATCTTATTATTTTGATATTGTTGAAGTATGTTCAAGAAGCATATTCAGCCTTATGTTTTTCTATGATTTTGAATGTTTATACATGAGTTCTAAATTGGGATTTCATACCCATTATCACTATTTACAAGATTATGAGTTTTGAGACATTTTGAAGATAAGTTTCATGTCTATTCTCATATTTTCATGCCTATGGCAAAAATTTTCAGATTTTGAGTTAAATTATTATTGAGTTCAGTAACAAGAATGATTACTATGAATTTACATGAGTTGAAGAATGGGTTATTAGGCCCTAATTTGAGTATTTATATTTCAAGAACTTGTGATTTGAACACCCTAAGATTAGTATATTTGGAGTTGAATAAAATTATTTGATCTTCGGATCCTAGTTGAGTTTTAGAATCCACTTTTCAGAGTTTATTTCAGATTATAGATATATATGAGTTTGGTTTTCATTATAAATCATGAGATTATTTTTTTAAAATGGATTTTGAATGAGATGAGCGTAGCTAATTAAAGGGAGTAGTATTTAGCACCGAGTTGGGTAAGTTACTACGGTTTCATACCTAGAAATATGTGCCACCATAAATTTGAGATTAATGGGTCTGAGGCCGAGATAGTGATCACTGAATTGAGGTTATACTCCTTGGCAAGAGTATGATGCCACTCTCCAAAGTGAGGTTTCTTCCTTAGGTGGATAAAACGTTTGACTCCATGTAGCTCGCATTGTTTATGTCGGTTAAGAGAACCTCCCTGCTAGTAAAAAGTAAATAAATAGATTTTGAGTATTTTTCCCCAATTGTAAGAATTTCAGAGTAGTTCCTAAAGTATGTTCCTTTGAGATGAGTTATTCTCCCTAAAGCTTTGAAAGATTTCCTTGTCAGTAAAGATTTTTAGATACTAAGTGTAAAGGCTCACAAGCTTATTCAAATATTGTTTTACTTGAGGTTTTAGTTTCAAAGTTACAATCTTAGCTTTCAGATACAGAGGTGAGCACTTTTCCACTTAGTCTATATGTTTTGAGAAGGGAATAAAACTACAAATTATAGAACTTAGTGTAATGACTCACGAGATTTGTACTACATGCTTCATTATTCATGATTTGTGAGTTTTAGATTTCAAATTTCTCAAGCTATGTGAGTGATTTACATTTAGCATGGATTGTTTTATAAATGATGGTTGTGAGATATGTTTTCACTTATGCATTCATCCCTATATGCTCAGTATATTCCCAAAGTACGGATCCATATATACATCTATGTGCTACATTATCTCATAATGTAGGTACAAGTTTCAGTATGCACATTCAAATTTGGATATTTGCATATTCCAGCCTGTGAATGATGAGTCCTCCTACTTCAAGGACTTCAGTTACACCTGTTTATATTCTTTACTTTCTTATTCATATGTATTGATTAACGATAGTTGGAGTAGCTTCCCAACTATTTATAGTCAGTATTAGTAGAGGCTTCATAGACCGTCAATGAAGTTAATGTATTCAGTTTTAGTTTCTTTGTAAAAGCAGAGTTGTAATAGTGTGAATTCAGTTTAGTATTTATCAGATTCAGGAAAGAGTTATCTTCCTCTTATTTTATTCATATTTATGTATATTATTTAGTTGCTCATGAGTTATGCCAGTATAAGGGTTAGCTTGGGATCAATTTTGGCCTAAGCACCGTGTGACGTCTCGGGACCCATTTTTAGAGCGTTACAAACTTGGTATCAGAGCACAGAGTTCAAGTGTCCTAGGGTGTTTGTGAAGTCATGTCTTGTAAATTCTTGCGAAATGGTATGGAGACATCTGTACTTTTCTTTGAGAGGCTACGAGGTATTTAGGAAATATCTCTATTCTTTAGAGTCTTAGATTGTGCTATAGAAAGGTTCTCCAAGAAACTTTTATAGATTCTCATCTTGCTTTATTCAACCCATCTTTGCCTTATTTTTAAGGTATTTAAAATAGTCAAGTTTAATTCTCCATAGATTGTTATGGGATTATAAGAAGGATAGAAAGTATCCCATCAGTGCTTTTGAGTTTTGAAAAAAAATAAAGGGATTTATTCATGTTTATAAAAATCACGCACTAAGCCCAAGTCAGATGTGCTTTCAGATTCCTCCTTGGAATCCATGATATATATCTAAACTTCCCTATCTATGTATTAATATTGAGATAGCAAGATCAGTAAGTTCCAATTTCCTCCCCTGATAATGCTCTTAGACTTGCTAGCAAGAAGTTTCAGATGTCTCATAAAGCGGTTTGAGAGGAGCCTTCTAGTGTGTTATAAGCCTCTCAAGTTTAAAATTGTGTTTTCATCCTTATGAGCCATTCAGTTAAGATAGTGTAAGATCTGTATCCTTAGTTCATTGAATATTATATATCAAGTTTTTATCTCTTGTAATCTTGTTATCATTGTGTTGTGGAAACTAAAAGTCTAGTGAAGCCATGTGGGGCTTTTTTGATTCAGTAGCATAGTCGCTTTGTTATTCATCTCATTTTCTTGTTAAAAACACAAAAAATAAAGTCTAGTAAAGCCGTGTGAGGCCTATTTTGATTCACTAGCAACTTGTTGTTCATCTTGTTGTTCTTGTGTTAGTTGGAACTGGGGGTTTAGAGGTGTAATGACAAGAAGGATGGTAAGGGAGATTTATTGAATATATATGTATAGTTGAATTTTTTTTGCATACGATTGGGCTAGTAATGAAGTGATATGTCCTTGTTTGTTAGTTTAGTAAAAGGTAGGGGAGGAGTTATTAGTTAAGGAGAATTGTTGTTTGCTTAAAGTATGAAAATTCATGGATGATATTTGTTTTGTTAGAAAAGTATAGGTTATTGATGAAAGTATTTGGTGGTTGAGTGTTATTTCCTTGAGGTTACAGAAAGGAGTTTAGCTGAAATTTATTGAGCTATTATGGCAATTTATATATATATAAAATGGGTAAATAGTAATGATGTATAGAAGGAGGATGTGTTAATGGATTGTGAATAAGGTAGGCCATATGATTAAGATCGATTATTGTTGTTATAAAGTTCTAGTAGGCTAGTGTTTCTTGATATTTTATTTTATAGTTTCCAAGTGAGAATTGTGTGTGATTGGGTTGTAAATCATGTTGAGCACTAGATATTAAGTTTGAATGATTGGTGGTCATGAAGGTGGGTGTGATGATTTCTTGGTTAATGATGCTAGTTATATGCGAGTGATCTAATTGGCTTGAACAGTGTATACAAGAGCTTTAAGTTTACTTGATTCGTAATTAAGAATGATGTCGTATGTATGATGTAAAAGTATGCCTAAGGTAATATGGGGCTGCATTATTTTCGAGGATTATTACGTGTTGAGTGTGATTAGTAGTACCGTTGAGTTGCTAAGTGGAAGAAGACTAGTTATATATATATATGATGTTCTTAATAGCTAAGCTAAGGAGTTATGGGTAGATGATGTTGAGCCTTTTTGGTGTGATCTTGATTCTCATGGTTTAGAAATACAAGTTTAGATAGATGATATTAGTAAGCTATGACACAGGTAGTTTGGTTTATTAAAGATTGATGATGTCCGTGTTAAGTCTTAGAATCTAAGTTTGAATCCTTTAAAATTGAGAGAACAAAAGTAAGAGTTGAAGCTCTAGGTGGTTTGAAATAAAAATCTGGTGATACCATGAAGATTCTAAGTTAGTGAGTGTTTAAGTTGTTATATGATGACTTTTGAGGCTATACAAATCTAAGAGTGGAATCTCAGCAGGAGGTACTAGCATTGGGAGTTACACATTAAGATATAGTCCTTCATGGTAAGTTTAGTTTTATGTGTATTGATTTTATGCCAGACTCTAGAGTAAAGTGATTACAGTTTAGATTAGAGTTTATATAGTGGTTCACAGACTTAGAGTGATGGCTTAAAGCTAAGGAGGAGATGATAGGGTAAGTAACTAAGTCAGACTTCTAGATTCTAGTAGTGATGATGAATACTTGTGTGGATGGGAGAAAGTAAATGTGTTATGGTTGGGAAGATTGTTGTATGTTTGTTTTATGTAGGTCTGTAAATGAAGGAATATTGAGGTGAAGCTTTTTATGTATGACTTGGTTAGTAGGGAATATTTTATGTGTGTCTTCCTAAGAACTGAATAGTGAATGGAAGTTGTTATTGATAGAGGTATTGGAGAATATGAGAAAAATGCTTTCATATGTGTGTGTTAGAAGTGCATACATGGTTATGAAGATAGGCTTGAATGTCATGTCTGTATATATGTGGATGGATGTATTATGCATTAGTGAGATCCTAGTAGAAGGTAGAATGTAGTCGTTGAAGTGGAATGTACAGTATGAATTAACCCGTTTAGCCTGTAATTCAGTCTAGCAACCATACAGACAAGTTTCTATGGTTTTCAATCTTCCCATCTAGTCATATCATTATAAGAGGAAATTTGCTCACTTCATGTACCTTACGAATTTTGCTCAGCTTTTGTATCAGTTTCAAAATCTAGATGATTAGTCATGATTCAACTCGTAAGCTTCCCATTTGTCATCTCAGTCTTCTTTTAGTATTTCAATCAAATTAGTATCATTCAGGGATGAACGATCCCAAGGGGGAGATGCTGTAATACCCCAAGTTTTTCATTTCATAAACCTCTTATTCATTTTCTCATGAAATCAGATCCAGCCTAAAGTAATGGTTACTCATAAGTTGATGCCCTCATTTCTATATTAGCCATATAGCTATTTTCATGGGAATTCATGCATTCGCAGATCAGTTCAGTAACTCATTATGTTTAAGATTCAGTTATTTAGTTTATTTCAGTTGTGCATGATAGCTTATATCCTCAAATTCTTCAGCATTTTCATCTTAATTATCCAAATTTGAGGACGAATGTTCCCAAGGGGGTGATATTGTAACACCCCGTGTTTTTCCTACCTTAAAATTCATTCCTAGAATGTTAAGAGTGTGCTTCCAAAAGGAATAACCTTTATTTCATACAGAATTTTCCATATTTAGACCTTCCATTTTGTGGAAACTTGAATAGGCTTTCCATCGATATAAAATTTGCCCAAATCTGACACTCGGTGAAGAAGTTAGAGCATTTTTAGTAATGCAGTATCCCACCTGGGAACTCACCACGTCGCGGTGGATGCCAAAATGGCAATCATCATATTCCATTGGACCTCTGTGATATTAGCGCGCTGCATAGAGGTCCAAATTCCCAATTATCAATTTCCAGTGGCGCAACGCGATAGCGCCGCATCGGGCGAGAGTGCAAATTCGCACTCGTCCTTTTCCAGTCGCTTAATGTGATTTCAACGCGTCGCGGTGAAGGTGTAATTGTTGTACTCTTGATCCATAATTCGACTTATTGTGGCATGACTTTAATACTAAGTATGTGAAGTCCTTATTAGGTGAATAATGTTCATAGAAGTCACTTAGAGCCAAGTGGAGCTAAGAACATTAGATTTGATCAAAATTTGGAGTTCAATCCTACAAGGATCTACTTTAAACGTGTATAACATTTTATATACATTGAATTTTCCATCCCAAGACCTACCAAATTGTAGATAATTGAATTATCTTTCCAACAATAGCAATTTCACAAAAATTCGGTACCCGAGCGAAAAGTTATAGCCATTTTAGTGTGAGGCAGTGGGCTGCCGCGATGGTAGCGCATTGCACTAAAGGGCAAAATCGGGATGTGGGTTATGAATTTCTGCTTTAAATTAATAAGGGTCAATGGGGTCTTTTCCTACCTCAACCCAGGTCGTAAAAACACGATCTAAGGCTTCAATTGGGGCATTATTTGCCCCCATTCTCTAATTTTTTCCTTAAGAATCATCAATTCCATCTTCTTCTCTTCAACAAAAAGATCAATAATTTAGGGTTCTTAATCCAAGGACTTCAAGAATGTTTTCAAGATTATCTCCAAAGGGTTTAAAGTTCAAGTTTTAACATTCAATTCATCATAGGAATTAAAGATTCAAGCTTTCTCATCTAAGATCATCAATTAAGGTATGTGGGGTTATGAACAAGGACAATTCTTTCTTCCTTGTTCCCAAAATTATATTTTTTAGCAAGTATCTTATTATTTGAAAGTAGGGTTCATACCCAATTCTAAGTATTTGATGATTATGAGTTTATAAGCTAATGAATATTGAATTGCATGACTATTTTCATGTATTTATGTGCGTAATGCAATTTTCCGAATTTCTAAATTGATTTTATGCATGATATTGAGATTCTTGATCTTATTATTTTGATATTGTTGAAGTATATTCAAGAAACATATTGAGCCTTATGTTTTTCTATGATTTTGAATGTTTATACATGAGTTCTAAATTGGGATTTCATACCCATAATCATTATTCATAAGATTATGAGTTTTGAGAGTTTTTTAAGATAAGTTTCATGTCTATTCTCATATTTTCATGCCTATGACAAAAATTTTCAGATTTTGAGTTAAATTATTATTGAGTTCATTAACAAGCATGATTACTATGAATTTACATGAGTTGAAAAATGGGGTTTTAGCCCCTAATTTGAGTATTTATATTTCAAGATTTTGTGCTTTGAACACCCTGAGATTAGTATATTTTGAGTTGAATAAAAGTACTTGATCTTCGGATCCCAGTTGAGTTTTAGAATCCACTTTTCGGAGTTTATTTCAGATTACAGATATATATGAGTTTGGTTTTATTATAAACCATGAGATTATTTTTTTTAAAGTGGATTTTCAATGAGATAAGGATAGCTAGTTAAAGGGAGTTGTATTTAGCACCGAGTTGGGTAAGTTACTACGGTTTCATACCCAGAACTACGTGCCACCATAGGATTGGGATTAATGGGCCTGAGGTCGAGATAGTGATCACTGTATTTAGGTTATACTCCCTGGCAAGAGTATGACGCCTCTCCCCAACATTAGGTTTCTTACTTAGGAAGACAAAATGTTGGACTCCATGTAGCTCGCATGGTTTATGTCGGTTCAGAGAACCTCCCTGCTAGTAAAAAGTAAATAAACAGTTTTTGAGTATTTTTCCCTAATAGTAAGATTTTCAGAGTAGTTCCTAAAGTATGTTCCTTTGAGATGAGTTATTTTTCCTAAAGCTTTGAAAGATTTCCTTGTCAGTAAAGATTTTTAGATACTAAGTGTAAAGACTCACAAGCTTATTCAAATATTGTTTTACTTTAGATTTTAGTTTCAAAGTTATAGTCTTAGCTTTCAGTTACAGAGGTGAGCATTTACCACTTAGTCTATATATTTTGAGAAGGGAGAAAAACTACAAATTTTAGAACTAAGTGTAATGACTTACAATATTTATACTACATGCTTCATTATTCATGATTTATGAGTTTTAGATTTCAAATCTCTCAAGCTATGTGAGTCATTTACTTTTAGCATGCATTGTTTTATAAATGATGATTATGAGATATGTTTTTACGTATGCATTCACCCCTATATGCTCTGTACATTGCCAAAGTACTGATACACATATACGTTTATGTGCTACATTGTCTCATAATGTAGGTACTAGTTTCAGTATGCACATTCAGATTTGGACAGTTGCAGATTCCAGCCTGTAAGATGATGAGTCCACCTACTTCGGGGACTTCAGTTACACCTATTTATATTCTTTAATTTCTGATTCATATGTATTGATTAGCGATAGTTGTAGTAGCTTCCCAACTATTTATAGTCATATTAGTAGAGGCTTCATAGACCGTCCGTAAAGTTAATGCATTCAGTTTTAGTTTCTTTGTAAAAATAGAGCTGTAATAGTGTGAATTCAGTTTTGTATTGATCAGATTTAGGAAAGAGTTATCTTCCACTTATTTTGTTCAGATTTATGTATCTTATTTAGTTGCTCATGAGTTATGCCAGTATAAGGGTTAGATTGGGATCACTTGTGGTCCTAAGCACCGTGTGACATCTTGGGACCCATTTTTGTAGTGTTACATTTAGGTATTACGTAGTTTTAATCGACACACTCGTAGGTACTCAAAAGGGTCAACGAGTGACATTTATGAGGTTTTGTTGACAAACTTCCCTCAAGGACCTTCAACCTAGCTTACCATATCATTAATGACTAGAATTTGCTCCAAATCATCATTCACCCATGCATAACTTGCCCTTAGGTAGACACAATCCTAAGATCCTTCTCATATTGACTTTTCAATCACAATTGTTGCCTATTGATTGTTAGCTTGAATAGACTTTAATAAAACCACATTCCAAACCACCCCCATTTTAAATTATGTATTTTACTTTATTTGCATTACGAGTATCTTTTTAGTAACTAGTAGCACCCATAAGATTAGAAGGAGAATTCTATTCCTTAAGGATTCATGATGTGTTGTGGAAGCACGACACTTTCGATGCTTAAAACCAAGAATATATGCTTGCTGTTAGGTTGTTTTAGTAGATATAAGGTGGTTTTCTACTTGTTGTAGGTGAAATAGGTCAATAAAGGTCTTAGAACAAAATTGGAAGAAAAAGACCAGAAAAGACCAAGTCTAAAAATGGTACGAGTCTCCTCATGAGTCGTCAACACCTCATACGATTCGTAGGCTGACTCATAAGTATAATAGAAACTAAAACCAAGATGAAAAACTAAGTGATGAGAAGATACGACTGAAGGTATGTGCCGTAATATAAGGATACGAGTTGTAAAAAGAACCCGTAAAGAGAACAGAACCTCAGATGTCCATTTAGAGTTTACGTTTCAGAAGAATATGAGTTAGAAGTTTGAGTACGACTCGTATGGACAAACCGTAAGCAGACCAATGTTCAGAGGATTAAATAAAGAAGTCCCAAGTGGTAAAGAGTGAAGGCCATAAGTCGTATAGTAAAGATACGACTTGTGAGAAAGAGTCATAAGAAGAACAAAAAGTGAACCCCCTAGAAGATCAGACAATGGAACGAATATGACTAGCACAATATGACTCTTAAGAAGAGCTTACGAGTGGACGAGCAACTCGTACCTTGTGCCGACATTACTTTTTCTTTCAATTTTTTATTAGGATTTATGATATTTTTGAGATACTATAAATACCCTAGGGTTCAAAAACCATCAAAATACCATGATGCTTAAACAGGAAGATCCTAAGATACCTATGACAGTGATTGTCAATTAAGTTGTCAACATTTGTGTTCCCCTCTTAGTTTTAACTTTTCAAGATTTAAACTATGTATAACGATTTAGCACCCGGAGAAACACAAAGGAATCCAATGATGGCATTACATTAGTAATAGACAACTGGTCATAAACATTAACTACACCAACCAAATAGTCTAGCAACCTAATAATATAACCCATGCGCGCTCACAGTCAAAAAAATCCCATTCACTCTTAGTTACGATTAATCAATTAATACAGGGATATAAGAAACAATGCTCTCACTATCAAAGAAGTATCACCGGTGTATACAAAATACCATAGACTTACCTATATACTCTATTCCTAAGTTTTCAGAAAGCTGGGACAGGATCACTAAAGGACTTTATTTGGCTTGAAACGTAGGTTAGGGGCTGGTATAGAGTCTTTTTGGGAATTTTTAGTTACTAAGCCTCCTTGACAATATGCTTTATTCGGGGTCCACTTATCTTCTACTTATTATTTCCGCCCTTATATCTCCCTTTTTATTTTAAATCACATATAGATTGGATTAGATGCAGTTCTCTTTTTTTTCTTTTCTTCCAATTTTTTTTCTTTTGTTTTCTTATATTTTCGCCGCATCTGCCCTTTTCTACCTTTTTCTTTTACACTTTTTTCTTCACACTCATTTTTTCTATACACCCCTATAATAGACACCCTCAACTTAGTTGATTTGCCTGAGTCGAGGTTCATAGTGTCTAAGGAGGACCAGAGCCAATACAGGTTCATTGTAGAAATAAGCAGGTGAAATTAGTGTAAACAAAAAAATATTATCAAATTTAGGCTCAAATATTTGGATCAAAGAGATTCATTCATTTGGTTGGGCATTTAGTCCCAAGTGGACTTAAAACAAAAATAGCCTATAATCATTTCCTACTTGACTATCCTGGACCTAGGTAAAAGTATCTGGACAAGATCTAGATTTTGATATACAAGAAACTCTGTAACGCCTCACACACACTCGTACAGGTTACACTGCAAGGTATTACTTATCCAGTTATGCAATTGTTCTCCCTAGTTATTCTATCACTAATCTTAATACCATTATCAGATTCATAGTAGTCTTACACAAATACACATATCTCACAATTAACACAAAAATTTAGGTGTGGTATCAAATTTTCAGCATAAAAGATTTCAAAATTAGACATTTTCAAGCATAATCCTTCCAAATAAATCCATTGCCATTGATACAAATTTGCCTTTTTTTTTTACCTATTTCCATCACATAATACATAAAAACAACACAAAACAAAATCAGACAAAATATGCCAGTTCTTTATACTTTTCAGATTATGGCCACGGGCATTGAAACATGGCAAGTATGGCCCATGGAAACCATGGTAAACCCCCACCCCAACTTAAAGATTATGCAATGTCCCCAGTGTATCTATAATAAAAAGTAAAAGAGATAAAAAACATACCTAGGTACTCAAGGAGCCAACTCATACAATATCCTCACAGGGCCGTCTGATCGGGTACGACCACCATCATCATCTATAGTCCTCTCAGCTTCAGGATTATGTCAGCAATAGTGGCACCGATTGTGGCTAGTGCTATCAATGGTCCATCAATCGATGGGTCTGTATCACTGCCTCCCTCAACATTAATAACCGCTGGTCTTGAACTACCATCTCCCGTATGCATCTCCAGGACCCTAACCATTCGGTCCTACTCACTCTGTAGGCTATCTCTCTTAGCCTTCTTCATCGCTTCTTTTTCTTCACTACTCCAGTTCTTTCTTTTCTTTCTTTTTCTTTTCTCTTCTATCGGTTTCTCTACCGAGTCTGGAAAAGCCCAAATATTATTAAAATATACTTCCAAAACTACGCCATAACCAAAAGATCTGGGATGATTGGCTTATTAAACAACTCGTCCATTATTTTTTTATTTTTGGCCACATCTACTTTGACTTTCACAATATCTGGGTCTGGCTACTTCCTAGTTGACGAATCATCCTTTCCTCAAAGGCATCTAACCGACTCTGTACCCGTCTATCCTCATTATCCAGCTTTGTTTCTACCCAGGGTTTCACACCTTTTTCCATGTTTTAGACCTTGGCCTCCAATGTGCCCAGTCTCAGGCCCCACATAGCCTGCGAGTTCTTGATAAATACAGTTAGCATACCTCTCGGCCGAGGTGGTACAGACTATACCGGAGGAGGGGAACTAGGTGTACCTGTGGCATCAGCTGCCTGGCCAATGGGTTAGCTACATCTTTGATCAGTCACAAGTCTATGGTGTTTATTTCCTTGATCATCTCATCAATACCTGGGAGTTCCTACATATATCTGCATAATTATGCATGGGTACACTTGTAGAAAGTTCTCACCACCCAATGTTTGATGTCTTATCTCACAGGCTATGAACTCTTCCATATCAAACTCATATCCGGTCATGAACCTGGCTATCAATGCTTCCTAATTGGGTTGAGTATATTATCCCTAGTAGTGGGACATAACCTATGTCGGGCTCGTTTCTATTATCCCTTGGCCTCAAAAGTTAGTGTGTTCTTTTCTATCTTATGTGAAGTGACATCCGGGCCACCTTTCATCCAAACAACATTCTCACCAACCAATGCTATAAAGACTGCGATCCACCTGAACTTGCCCATCTTGTCATTGGACCCAATCTACTTCATAATGATTTTATGCATTTCCTCCATGTGGTACTCCATCTCACCTGTGTTCATCAGAGGTTTATTGTTTGTTCTGTATAAGAATCTGGAAATAGTATATGGGGATATGTTGACCTGCAATCCTCGAATGATCAACATGGTAATGGGGTCACCATCTCTTTACATCTACCCCTCTGGATACTATCTCTGCAGTGCACCCTTGTATGCCACGTAAAATTTTTAGACTAATGCAGAATTGTACTTACCGGGTGCTCTGGTCATCTACTCGTAGATATAGTGCCTAAAATGCTCCTCAAATATGGGAAGCTCAGTTATCCAGTAGTCATCAATCTCCCTCAAGGTATAGGCTTCTCTTAATTCTTCTGCTCTGGAGTCTGCTCAAGTTGTTAGTATATATGGCCTGCATATCGGGGTACCCCCACTATTCAATGATGGGAATTAGAGTAGTGGTGTTGGCTAGTGATGGACATTGCACATCAATAGGTGGCATATCAAATTCTTCCGTAGCATCACTAGCATTCTTTAAATTTATTTCTTCAGAACTAGATTCAACATCATCTTCTGCCTCCGAAGGTGAAGGTGAGTACGGAGGGGAGGTACTTGAGTTTTTTGTCCTTGGTCCTCGTGGAGGTGTGTCCTCCAGTGTGACCACTTTCTTTCCTCTTGTAGGTCTTTTGCCTCTCGGGTCTGCCTGTCCCTTTATTTGATATTCAATGTGGTCACCACTACTGATGGATGACTCTGTGGATTCAGAACTATAAGATGGTGACTTTATGTTTCCTTTTTTAGCCACTTGTTTTAAGATGACACACCTTTGGGAGGCATGGTACCTGAATGTACACATACATTAGCAACTAAGTAAAGAAAATAAAACAAAAATAAGAAAATAATTAGCAGTGTGTATGTTCTATTTAGGGTACGATTGGGGATAAGAGTCGTATCGTCTGGGTACGACTCGTATGACCAAGTCATATGATACTCAGTGTAGACTTGGATATTCACTGGTCTGCTTACGAGTCCTCCTTACTAATTGTAAGATCAAGGTATGACTCATTACCAACACTCGTAAGCAGGTCAGAAACAAAACTATAAAATTTGACCTCTTCCTAGGTGCTAAGGGTTGGGCACAACTCATATAAGTAAGTCGTACCCATACCAGAATCTACACTCAGTTGGACTTCTATGTTATCAGTGGTTATGAGTCTTGTTATGACTCATTACTTGTGGGTACGAGTTGTAAAGGGTCTCATATCCATTGCAACATAGAAGTTCAACTTCAGAGTTGACTCCAATTCAAAATTACCCAACTACCCTTTACATTATACAACATTTTCTCCTCGTATCAGTCCAAAATACTCATTTTAAGCATAAAATTTCAAGTTCAATTACAACTTCCTTTTTCAAATTAAATCCTAAGAACTAGGGTTTATATTTTGACACACAAGTTATTCAACTTGGAGAAACATCAAATTTCAACTTACTAACAATTTCAATTGGAAATATAGTACATTAAGTTCAAAAAGACTTACTTGATTTGTTTCGAATGTAGGATTCTTGAGTTATCCAATTTCTTCCCTGAATTCGTAATTCATTCGTGCGATATGAGAGAATTCAAGCAAGTTGGTAAGTGATTCAAAGTGAAATCATATTTTTAGAGATTTCAATTTGGTCAACAATGGAGGTGGGTATGTTTTCGGATATCGGATACCTATATCAGTGCCCTATTTGCTTTTAAATCAAGTGCTTGGCGGGGTTGACCCATGACCCTCAAAATGTTAAGCTTGGGTGAGAGTCATGTGTAGGACTCATACCCAGGCTTACAGGTTGTTTTCACTTTTTGTAAATACTTGGAACCTTACTTGGGTTCTAGAGTCGATACAATTAAATGTGATAAGTCGTACTCCTCGCTTTGAGAGTTGTAAGGACTCTAGAAACTTTTACCTAGATCTGTATAATCTCCTAGGTCCTTACGAATCTTACTCACGAGTCATACCGCTAAGATACGACTCGTGAAAAGTCCGTATGACCTAACTTCCTGAAATTTTCCAGATCTTTTATGCAATCTTTAGCTCAGCACACTGAACAAACATATTACCCTATAATTAAATATGTACAAAAGATGGGTTGCATCCCACACAACGCTTGATTTAACATTGAGGCACGATATGGCTTAATTGGATACTTAAATTTCACCAACTAGCCATATGTGTTGCCTCCCAAGCAACGATTTAATGTCATGGCACATCGTAATTTCCTAGGTTACACAGACTTCACCAAGGTCCAATTCAAAAATCACATTTATTTCCTTAGTATTACCCATGTAGTGCTTTACTTTTTGCCCATTCACCTTAAAAGGGGCTTCACCATCCTACTTTAATTCCAAAGCACCATATGGAAACACTCTTAGCATAGTAAAAAGACCATACCATCTCAACTTCAACTTACCTAGACACAAGCGAAGACTTGAGTTGTAGAGTAATACCTGGTCACTTTTTTTAAAATCCTTTTTTCAGTCTTCCGATTATGATGCCGCTTCATATTTTCTTTGAAAAGTGAAGAACTTTCATAGGCCCAAAGTCGGAATTCATCCAACTCATTCACATTTTTCATGTAACTCATACATAAACTTCTTTCTTTGTTAGAAGGAAAGATCTTCTGGGACTAGACCATTGGCTAGATAATTGCATAATCTGTAAACCATGGAATTAGATATTGGGAAGCTGCCAATAGCTGCTCATTTAGAAAACTATTATCAATCTTGAGCCCATTTCCATTTTCTGCATAGCTTTGTCCTGAAGTCTGGACAGATGATCTACAACTTGGTTTTCCGTGCCTTATTTGTCCTTGGCTTCAAAATCAAATTCTTGCAGCAATAAAACCCACCTAATTAGTCTAGGCTTTGCATCCTTTTTCACCATTAAGTAATACAATGATTCATGGTCATTGTACACTACCACCTTCATCCCAATCAAGTAAGACCTAAACTCCTTGAAGGAAAAACCCACTGCCAATAACTCTTTTTCAGACACTATGTAGTTCTTTTGAGCAGGAGTCCATGCTTTGCTGGCATAGTAGATAGGATGAATAATCTTTTCTTTTCTTTGGCCTAGGATATCACCTAAGGCCACTCCACTTGTGTCATACATACCTCAAAATTCAAGGACCAATTGGGAAACTCAATGATTGGGGCCAACACCAACTTCTCTTTTAGGCTTTCAAAAGCCTTCATACATTCATCATCAAAAAAAATTTTCACCTTCTTCTCAAGAAGCTTGCAAAGAGGGTTAAAAATCTTTGAGAAATCCTTGATAAAACACTTCATAAAATCCCGCATTCTCTAAAAAGCTCCGAATCCCCTTCACAGAAATTGGAGGAGGTAATTTCTCAATTACCTCTGTTTTGGCTCTGTCAACCTCTATCCCCCTTTTTGAAATCTTATTCCTAAGCACAATACCTTCTTTGACCATGAAATGATATTTCTCCCAATTAAGTATCAAGTTGCATTCCTCACATCTTCTAAGAGCATTTGCCAAGTGAACTAGGAAGTCATCAAAAGAATCACCAAAGACTGAAAAATCGTCATAAATATTTCGCAGGTGTTGTTGTGACTTAGATGCACATATAAGTGCACATGATCATACAAATAATATAGTAAATTAGACAATCAGATATCGTTTCCACGAGGACTAAGAAACTAGAAATTTAACCAACTTTTAGTTTTAGATAATGAGTATTAAGTGTTGTAAATTATCAAGATAATTTTGAACTTGAGAATGTAATTACTTAGAAATAAAAGTGTATGACTAAAGAAAAGCAAGCAACAGTTGTAAACAATAATGCTAAGAAGTCCAGGGTTGAGGCTTTCCAAACAATCATACAAATCTCTATTCTTATAGAAGTCTTATTGGATATCGGGTTGTTGGTTCGCAAGGTTTAATCCATGATTTTTGTCTCCCGACCTCAAATCTTCTATCTATTGAATATTGAAGCTACAACTCCCTTAGAGATACAACAATTCTTCTAGATTAATTAAGTATTCTTATTGTAATTGACCCAAATAAGGCGTCTAGGTATATCTCTATCCTAGATGCTACTTCAAATCCATTATTTCATAAAAGGGTAAGAACCTTGCTACTTAATTTACTCGTTCTAATCTACGATTCTCCTCCCAGATTCACATAGAAATATAAAGTTATTCTAATGGAGGCCAAGCGTTAAAATAGTAGGCTCAAGAAATTAAGAACAACCCAGATGATAATTCAAAAAGAAACTACTATAAAGAATATCAAAGAGTAATCATGTTCTTGACCTCAACCCCAGAACAAGGGTATTTAGCCACTCGCGTTTGAATTAAATATAAAAAACAAGTAATTAATCATACCAAAAATTAGTATTAAGGTAAAAAAGTTAAAAAGAAATAATAAGAACCCTAAAAGGAAGAATTCTATGCTTTTTTGCCACTGCTATACTAGCAAAAAGTGTTTGGAATTGTGCTCACGTGTTCCTTTTATACTTGCGAAAATTTCACCACATCGAAGGCTTGACGCGACGCGTGGATAATCGTGTCACCACAGCTAACGCATTGTGTCAACATTGTGTTGATGCACTGGAATTTACCTTAAAAAATTAGACTAAGTCAAGTTCTTCATCACACGATTCGTCGCGTTAACATCGCGTCGTGTCACTAAAATTTTCTCCTCAAAATTTGGCTGTGTCAAAACTTTAAGCATAGACGTGATATGTTGACATTGTATTGATGCACTGAAAGTTGCAAAAGAAGAATTTTCTAAGGCTCAACTTTATGCATTGATGCAACGCATTGACATCGCGTCGATGCACTAGAAATTATTCTTCAAATTTTGGCTAAGGCAGACATATTGCCAGTCAACGCAACGCATTGAGATAGCCTCGCATCACTAGAATTTTTCTCCAGTTCCTTTCTTTCTTTGCATCAATCCTCAGCTCTTTTTCTTTTTTCCTTACTCTCGTGCATCTCCATATTTTTTGACTTTGATCCACATGGTCTTTTACATCTTTATGATGTTTATCCAATTTTCTTCCAAATCTATGAGAAATTTACCCTATATCTCTAATCATATTGGTTGGCCATGAAACACAATTTAACTCACAATTCAATATAATTAGCATAATTTTTATTCTCAAAACAAGTCCAAATATGGGTAAATAGCAGTGTTTGGACATATAAATATGCCCACGATCACCACCCAATACTTAAAACCTTTTTCATCCTCGAACAACTTCAAGCAGCACTATCATCAAACATTCTAATCACAACCTAAGACTCATGCTTGTGTTGGGCACATGAACACTTTATTTCACACTTTGTCATCACAACAAGGACAATAAATTTGCTGGCAAACTTAATAAAAGCACGTAATCAAGCAACTACATAAATAATCTGGATTTTCATCGGCATGAACCCTCATAACAAGAAAGTTTTCCCCATATTAATCACAATTTAACAATCTTAACCAGGTGGGGAATATGAAAATTCAATCACTCGCTCTCAACAAAGAATTCATAAACAATAAGTGATGAACCATAGGTTTTCCCTTACTATATTATTCCACTAATAGTCAGATGTTTAAATGTAGGATCAACTAGGTCCTTTTATGGTTGTAATGTAGGTTAAGGGACGAGTAGGAGCCATTTGGGAAATAGTGACAAATCTCTCTAAGCACTTTAATACATAACCACCTTCCATCAAAATTACATTTTTTTCAACCTAACTTTTCATTTCATTATCTTTACACATCCATTGTTTCACCCCACTCTTTCTAAGCATATTAACAACACTACGGGGTAGGAGTATTTTTCTTCTTACATCATAATTCAATTTTCAGATTTTCTTCATACCTCAATTCTTGTTACGCACCCCTATAGTAGCCATCCTCAACTTAAGCAATTTTCCATAGTTGAGGTGCACATTATCCTTAACAGACCAGGGCCAAAACAGGTTTATTGCAACACAAAAATCGGGTAACAAAACTGGAATTTTCATCAAAAAAATTTTCTAACTCCTAACCGTTACAATTAAACGTACAAATTACTTCTCTAGAGCTTCACTTTCACATTTTTCTTTCTTTGTACTTCACATTCCCCCTTATTCCATTATTTGTATTAAAAGGCTTAGGAACTACGGATCAAATTAAAGTCTATCAAAGAAAGGATTCGGCTACATATGAGGCTACCAAAGAAATCAGTCTACAGGCTCAATGGGGCATAACTAAGGTCTTGCATAAGGGTAGGTAAATAAAGTCTTTACAATTCGGTTGACAAAGAAATGCCTAAATCACTTCCTGCACCTAACACCCTTTATTTCGCTATGTAAACACATTGGGCAAGTTCTAGTCATTCCTATATATGTAGAATATAGAAAAATATTCACTAACTCGGTGTATGCTAAGAATCAAGTCGGATCCTTACGGTTTCTGATATTGCACTTTATCAAATTCATCATTAAGCCAATCAAATAAAATTACACATGTTGGGACTTACATTTGAAAATATAATTTTCACTACAATTTTTCAAATCTAAAAAATCTTTGCCCAACATATTCAAAAGTCTCTATCAAGGTCCTATCATTTACTCAACTTCTAAAGATGCGCGACGGTCGTCATCCATCTATCATAGGGGGAGGCACTAAATATGATGTTGAAATTTCCTAAAAAAAGTACACATAATACTTGTAATCTGAAAATTAACGCAAAGGGTGAAAATAAAATACTGTAAATAAAGCATTTGCCGAAAAGGGCAATATTGTCAACTTACATCCACAAAACATAAAAACTAGAAATAAAAATTGTTCAACCAACATAACCAAAACCAACATTGTTTAGATATTAAAAATGGAAGAGATAGAGATGAAGATGATCAACGACCAACCACCCCACACTTAGACATAGCACTATCCCAATACTAGCAATATGCATAAGGCAGGGTGGTGTCGTACTCCCTGCTCAGTAAAATGTCACTAAGGCAATCACGTCATTAGCATCAACATCATCACCCAAGTCATCACTAGAATCTCCATCATAATATTTCTCCTCATCTTTAGACTCATCATCAGAATAAACCATGCGCTTTTCCTCATTCGTGGGGGCGTCATTATATACTGGCTCATCAAAATTAGGCCCAATGCACAGCAAAGTTCGAGCATGAGGTCCTAGAGGGTAGTCAAGCTCCACCACATGAATCTCTTGTTGGGTGGCTGAAATCCCTATTCCTCAATTACAACATAGTTAGCCTATACATACGGGCTGTGATCACATCAATGCAAGCATTACGCTCGGGCATAGTCAATTTACACCATGAGGAGCTGATCCTTTGGTGCGAGAAATATCAAGTGGTCTGTCACCAACAGGCAATAAATAATCCACCTCTTCTTCTGGCACAATTTTTTGCCTAAAAAATCTGGTAAGAAGCCCACCAAACCCATATCTTCGACCCCCTAAAAATCCAGCCTTTCTCATAGCCGAAAATATAAGACACACCCTATCATGGGTTACCTCCATCATATATTTCCCATGAATAAGATAGGCATGGATGATTCTGGCATATAGACGTGCCTCCCTGTTCATATGAGCAAATGGAAGTGATACATATGTACCTCTCTTTTATAATGAATCCACCCCATCATAGATCGAGTACCACATAGGAGATAATGGATATACTAATAAGGTGGCTCAATGGTCATTGTCTTTAGTGGCTTTGGATCCGTGAAGGGTGCACCTAACAACTCATTAACAATATTTGTAGTGAAAGTTATCAGATGACCATGTACCTCGACCTCAGAATCTTTCGGGTTCCAATTCGCGTCGAATTCCTGAACTAAGCATAAGTTGCATGGACCGGACTACTCAAAGAGAAAAGTAATATGGTGGGCCTCTATCTTTCTCACCATAAAGGGATATTTCTTCATCAAACTCGCGCTATTAATAAATTGATCGGCTAAATATTTTGACTCTTTATGCTGAGAGTACCACTTTCGTCCTGCCGCCACCACAGCGTTAGTTCCAAACCTTTTTTAACCCCTAGGAATATGTGGGGCTGCAGGCACCCGGTCAGCTTCATGGCTCCTCTTCTGCCTGGGCTCAGATGGTCCAACTATATTTTCCCCTTTGCTTCTTTGTTGGTTGCTGCTCGACATTGTACCTCTTAAACATAACAACCCATAAACATATAAAACAAGCACCTTCAAATCTAGCCACCACTAAATGTGAAATTTACCCCACACTTTATTGCTAGCATAATTTTGTATATAAATGCACTAGGGTACTCAGACTTCCTCATTTTATTTTACACGTCCAAGCATCAGTTATTCAACATAAATACATAAAGACATTTCTAAGTTGGCATAAATCTCAATCTCAGCTCAAGGACAAATGAATGAATAATTTTTCACATAAGCATCTCCAATTATGACTACATGACCTCTCTTCACCTCACTAACTTTAGTCCCTTATAGCTACCACTAAGGTATTGTGATATAGATATTCACTTCACACTTAGTTTTCTTTATATATTGAACATCATCATTCTAATATCTTTATATATTGAACATCATCATTCTAATATTCTTGATATTTTTCCATGATTCAGCAAATCAACTCATTTATTTAGAAACTAAGTCACTTTGAAAGTGTACTTCATCACTTTAACAAGCACATCAACAATCTAATCTCGACATAGATTATAGTAATTCATGCAAATATACCACAAGAACTTAGAGCAGTCAAAATAATTTCAATACCACCACCATAGATTTACAAGTCATAGCTCAAATAAAACCCTCAACCTACACAATTATTGTTACTATTTTACTTAAACATGCCATTTATCATCTCAAGTCCACAAATCAAAACAAGTTCATGCCCTTCATCACTAACAATTTAGCATCTTAATCATTAATTACCATATAAAATAACTTTGAGTAAATAAAGGGTACATGACTTACCTTTTACTTGATGTAGAGAAAATGAAGGATGAATTATGCACCACAAGAATAAAAATTGATTTTTAATTTTATGGAATTTAGGGGCCGCGGCATTGCTAGGTTTAGGGTAAATGGGTGAATAGGTTAAAGTCATATATATAGAAGTCACCCAGAATTGAACAGTTAATGCGACGCATCATGTTTCACGTTGAACAATCGACGCGACGCGTCATGTTTCGCATTGAAGAATTGACGCGACGCATAATGTTCACGTCGATTTTCTGGAAGTAGCATTAAAAATTCAGTCTAAGTGTTTCTTGCATGCCAACTGATGCGGCGCGAGGCTTACCGCATTGATAGGACTAATGCGATGCATTAGAATCGCGTCGGTTTACTGGAAATAGCTTTAGAAAAATTTTCCAAGTGTGGGTATGATGCACATCGATGCGATGCATCAAGATAGCGTCGGTCCACTGGAATTTGCATCCAAAAAATTTTCTAAGGGTAAATTTCCCATACTTTAATACATTCTTTCTTACCCTTTCCCTTTTTCTCACCATGAATCACCTATTTACTTACTCAAAGGCCCATGATCAACATCTTCTCATCTTCTTTTTATCCACCAAATTTTTCGTTTCTACACATCAATCAAATATAAAAAAAATCATATAAGTAAAGTGGGTTGCCTCTCATCAAGCACCTTATTTTTGGTTGTGGTACGACTCATTTTTTTGTATTTTTTTTCGTTTTGTTTTTTCAACTACTAAAAATTAAACTACCTATTACATTATATTTGTGGGTTGCCTCCCACAAGAGCCTTATTTTATGATGTGGCATGAATTAGCTTAGTTCTACCCCTCAGCAAAGGTGATGGTCTCCTTGTGCTTATCCGGATGATCAACCCAATAATGTTTTACTTGTGATAACGCTCAACTTACATGTCAATTTAGTGCAAGGCGGTTGTCGTCAATATATTTCCCAATTTTAGAGTTGGGTCTAATCCACAGGGAACAATATGAGTGGCGATTAAACTAGTTTGAAACTAAAACTACAAGTTAGAATCAAACAACTGGCACAAAAAGACAAAATGGGGGTTTTGGAGATTAGCAAATAATTGTTGGTCACTTTAGTTTTAGTGTTTGTAATCAAGAGTTTATGGAAAACCAGAATTATGTTCACTATGGGTTTTGGTATTTGACAGATGCTAATAGTGATTTAGGATTCTCTCGATAGGAAGGAACAATAGATTAACTTTATCAAAGTTATGCCTAAATATCTCTCGACCTACTTAAGCATGTAATTACCTAATCCTTTCAGACTTAGGGAATTTATATTCACTGACCAGACTTCACCTCAGGTTAATTAACCTTGTTACAACGTCAATTATTAAACGGAAGGTTGGTAGATTCCAAGTCCCTATTAATAATTCACTTCCTACTATAGTTGATTTCTTATCTCAAGCAAATCAAAGTAGGTGCTACCTATCGTTTGCAACCAATAGACAATAATTGAAACCTTAGAATTATCAAGGAGTCCTATTATCTTTAGAATCTTAAACACTTAGCAACTTACCAAGACCTAACCCATAGATCCCATAATTCGGGTTAAAGGAATTTAGCCACTCATAATGTAATAATCGATACAACAAGTTGAATTCATAATTTGAAAGATAAACTTACAGCAAGATGAATAACAATGAGTGTTTCTCAGATTAGATTAAAGTAGAAATCCTAAAATATTGATGATAATCCCTTCAAAGTTAATTGTTTTGTTCAAGCCAAGAAACTAGAGCGAAAATAACAAAATACGTGCGTTCCAAAATAGGTTCAGAAGAATAATCATCCTCCTTAGAAAACCCTAAACTATCCTTTAAATACTTCAGCCAAATTATGGAAACAAAATCATAGAGTGCAGTGTTTTTCTCGGATTAGGTGATGACATGCGTGATGCCTTATCAGGAGGCTGACAACTTATCATGGATGTCATCAGCTCCTCTTCAATTTTGACAATTTTTGCTTAAGGCTGATGGTGAATCCTGACAGCTTATCAAAACTGTGATGACATAGTAGAAAATGTCATCACTTCTCTATCTCAGCTCCCATGTTCTATCTAATTCTTACGACGACTCTGACGGCTTATCACAAGGATGATGGCTTATCACATATTGTCGTCCGTTCTTCCAACCGAATCCCATTCTTTATTTAAGGCTGACGATAAAGATGATAACCTATCAGAGTGCTGACAACTTATCAAGAATGTCGTCAGCCACACTTCTCTTCTATTTGCTATAGATTTCAACTCTTTTACATCCATCATTGTTGGTTCTTTTGCATCTTGATTTCCACTAAAAAATCAAAGATAAAACAATTAAAAACGACAAAAGTTGCTTAAGATTTTGCAATTATTCTCAGTTAAAAGCCTCAAATGTGTTAGCATCTGTTCACACATCAGTACCCTCAACTTAAAACAATTTCTTGTCCTCAAGCAACTAAAACATAACTAAGAGGATACAAAGCACATTCGGTAGTCAATCATCCATTTTAGCTCAAAACATCTTCACCATCTCCAAGGCCAATTAATTTTAAAAACAACTGCATATTATTCAAGAACAATTATGCAACACACAGGAATCAAGATATGGAATCAATTCAGCAACAACAACCATGCATGTACCAAGATTACACTATCCAAACAAGTTAGCAACTAACAATGTAACCAGTGTGCCCTTACAACAAAGAGGTCCCTTCTCACTCATATGTTAAATCAAGAATGTCAATGCGGGGACGGTCAAGAGACAGTCATTCTCAGAGAGAAGTTCCAGTCAATGTATGCCAAATACCATAAACTTGCCCTTATTTTCATTACCGAAGCTTTCAGACCATTAAGTTAGGATCACTATAGATCTTTTCTTTAGCTTGTAATGTAGGCTGGGAGTTGGTATGATACACAAGGATATTTGAAGTAACTAAGCCTCCTTGGCACTACACTATTTTTTGGGGTCTCACTTATCAACCTTTACCTTATTTATCCCTTTGTTGATTAAAGCACATTCAAGTTGGGTGCAGTTTTTATTCATTCATTTTTTTTCACAACTTTTTTTTTATTCTTTTTCTACCACACCCAGCCTTGCATATTTTTTTTACCCTTCCTCATACTCACTTTACACCACACACCCTTATGATAGCCACCCTCAACTTAGGATATTTGCCTAAGTAAAAGTGCACAATGTCCAAGGAGAGCCAGGGCCAAAACAGGTACATTGTGATACAAATAGGAAGGTGATAGGTATAATAAAAAGAATAGGAATTTAGGCTCAAAATCAGGATCAAGGGATATTATTCACACATGGAAGGTTATTTAGGCTAAAAATGGACTAATATCAACAACGACCTATGATCTTCTCCTAACTGCTATCCTACAACTAATGCAAAACCAACCGAGCAAGTTCTAGATTTAACACACAATGGGAACTAGGTAGTATCTCACACACACACGGCACAAAGTTACATCACAAGTTATTACCCATTCGGTTCATGTAATTGTTTAGCAATGGTTATCATGTCACTAGTACTAATGCCATAACAAGATGCACAATGATCACACATAAATTCATATCACACAATTGTAACATAGACAATTGAAGAGGTATTCAAAATCAACAAAAACATGTTAACTACCTGCGGTACTTGTATTTCTCCTAGTCAACTACAATATTTTAAAATAAATCACAATACGCCTAAATATGCCGGCTCTACTAGGAACAAAACTTTAAGAAAAAGAGGCACGACAACAAAAACCCCAAGAGAACATCAACACCCATAAGTAGCCCCACCCTCAACTTAAAATCATCCGATGTACCCAATGCGTCAAACCAAAACAAGAGAGTTAGAAACATACCTGTGGCACCATGGGTGCGAAGATATGATGTCAATCATATAATATGAATACAAATAACAAAATACCTTGGGTTGCCTCGCAAGCAGCGCCTGATTTAATGTCGCGGCATGACCCAACTCAGTTTTTTCCTCCACTTTGAGGATATGAATTTTACCCCCAACTTAGAGTTTATTTTCTTTCCTCACTCATAGGGGGTGGTATAAAAATTAAAGAACCGAGTAATAGAATGTGCATGGTAAACCACTCGACCCTAAAGTGAGGTATGTTTTTATGTTGCTTGTCTAGTGTAAAATTAAGAATATATGATTCTTGTTCCTCATCTTCACACTCTTCTACTATTTTAAATGATTCCACTGACAAGATATCATCTAAACGTAATGTAGAAAAGTTCTTTGAATGGGGACCAACAAATCCTACTTCAAAATTTACACTATCCTCAACACCTTCACTTATATTCACCTTCTCAATATAAGTCTCAAGATCAAGATGACAATCGAGTGGCTGCGATTCTTGTATTTTCTCCAAAAATTGTCTAATGTTCTCCTCATATTCTTCTTTGTTTAGCCACTGTAGATATGGTGGTAGTGGTAACTCCTTTAGCTCTGCCCACAACTGCGTTTGAGACTCTAAAATTTGTTTCAGCAATTTGTCCAAATTGCTCGTTTGAATTATAGAAACACATATATCTTCAGAATGATTACTTTGACCACAAGCCAAACACTAAGCTGTAGTCTGTTCCCTAGTTAGAACAGTATCCACAACATATTGTGAAGGTAACATCCATTCACTTCCATCTAAATCTCAATAGTAAGCCTTATAATACGGTCCCCTATAATAATAACAAGAATCATAATAACTCAAAAAACCTTTTATCCAGGCTGACATCTCAAGAAAGGTGTGAGAAAAATAAAAATAAAATAAAATAAAAAATAAACTAAACAAAGAGTTATAAGTTTGAATTAAAGAAAGTAAGATAAAATTCCAAATCAACTTAATACACCAAATTGTTCCCCGGCAATGGCGCAATTTTTGTTTACGCTCAACTTACACGTCAATTTAGTGCAAGGCAGTCTCGTCAATATATTTACCCAACTTTGGAGTTGGGGTTGAATCCATAGGGAAAAATGTGAGTGGTGATTAAACTAGTTTGAAATTAAAGCTACAGGTTAGATTCAAACAACTGACACGAAAAGACAAAATGGGGGTTTTGGTGATTAGCAAATAACTGTTGGTCACTTTAGTTTCATTGTTTGTAATCAAGAGTTTATGGAAAACTAAAATTATGTTCACTATGGGTTTTGGTACTTGACAGATGCTAATAGTGATTCAAGATTCTCAAGATAGGTAGGAACAACAGATTGTCTTTACTGAAGTTATGCCTAAATATCTCTCGACCTACTTAAGCATTTAATTACCTAATCCTCTCAGACTTAGAGAATTTATATTCACTGACCAGACTTCATCTCAGGTTAATTAACCTTGGTACAATGTCAATTATTAAATGGAAGGTTGGTAGCTTTCATGTCCCTATCAATAATTCACTTTCTACTATAGTTGATTTCTTATCTCAAGCAAATCAAAGTAGGTGCTATCTATCTTTTGCAACCAATACACAATAATTAAAACCTCAGAATTATCAAGGAGTCCTATTACCTTTAGAATCTTGAACACTTAGCAACTTACCAAGACCTAACCCATAGATCCCATAATTTGGGTTAAAGGGATTTAGCCACTCATCATGCAATAATTGATACAACAAGTTGAATTCATAATTTGAAAGATGAATTTATAGTAAGATGAATAGCAATGAGTGTTTCTCAGATTAGATCAAAGTAGAAATCCCAAAATATTGATGATTATCTCTTCAAAGTTAATTGTTTTGTTTAAGCCAAGAAACTAGAGAGAAAATAACAAAATACCTGCGTTCCAAAATAGGTTCAAAAGAATAATCATCCTTCTTAGAAAACCCTAAACTATACTTTAAATACTTCAGCCTAATTATGGAAACAAAATCACAGAGTGCAGTGTTTTTCTCAGATTAGGTGACGACATGCGTGACGCATTATCAGGAGGCTAATGACTTATCACGGATGTCATTAGCTCCTCTTCAATTTTAACAATTTTTGCTTAAGGATGACGGTGAATCCTGATGGCTTATCAAAACTATGATGACATATCTGATAATGTCATCACTTCTCCACCTCAGCTCCCATGATCTGTCTAAGGCTGACGGAGACTCTGATGGCTTATCACAAGGCTGACGGCTTATCACATGTCATCATCACTTTTTCTAGCTAAATCCCATTCTCTATTTAAGGTTGACGATGAAGCTGGTAACCTATCAGAGTGCTAACGAATTATTAGGAATGTCGTCACCACACTTCTCTTCTATTTGCTTTATTATTCAACTCTTTTACTTCCATCATTATTGGTTCTCTTGCACTTGACTTCCACTAAAAAATCAAAGATAAAACAATCAAAAATGATAAAAGTTTCTTTAGTCTTTGCAATTATTCTCAGTTAAAATCCTCAAATGTGTTAGCATCTGCTCACACATCAACTCGCTATATATTCATCAGGAATTGCTCCATCTTCTCTTTATTCCACAAATCTATAGCTCCATGAGGTGTCATTAACACCACCTCAAAAGGTCCAGACCATTTCGATTGTAATTTATTAGGGAATAACTTAAGCCTTGAATTGAACAACAAAACAAGTTGTCCAGGTTCAAATACTCTCTCTTTAATTTGTTTATCATGTCATCTCTTAGTTTTCTCCTTGTATAGTTTGGAATTTTCGTAGGAGTGAAGCCTAAACTCATCAAGCTCATTCAACTATAGTAACCATTTCTCCTCTGCAGCAATCATCTCAAGATTAAGCTTTTTCACAGCCCAATATGCTTGATGTTCCAACTCCATGGGAAAATGACATGCTTTACAATAAACTAAGCGATATGGGACTGTCCCAATGGGCATCTTATAAGATATTCTATAAGCCCATTGTACGTCATCTAACTTCTCTACCCAATCTTTTTGCTGCCCATTAATAGTCTTCAGAAGTATATGCTTAATCTCTCAACTAGACACCTCAACTTGTCCACTAGTTTTGGGATGGTACGCAGTAGCAACCTTGTGCCTAACACCATATCTAGAAAAAAGATTTTTAAACCAAGTGTTGATAAAGTGCGTACCTCCATTACTAATTATTGCTTTAGTTGTACCAAATCTAGGAAATATGTTCTTCTTCACAAATTTCATCACCACCCTTGCATGATTAGTCGGACTCGCCGCAGCTTCCACCCATTTAGAGACGTAGTCAACCACTATAAGATCGTATAGATTGCCTTTTGAAGGTGGGAATGGTCCCATGAAATTGATCCCCCAAACATCAAAGATTTCGACTTCTAAAATATTGTTGAGGGGCATCTCATGATGCCTAGATATAGTGCCTAACCTTTGACATTGGTCACAATTCTCCACAAATGGAATTGCATCCCTAAACAACGTAGGTCAGAAAAAACCTGATTGCAATACTTTCCTAGAAGTTCTCTCATCACCATGATGTCCACCATAAGGAGATGAGTGATAATCTTCAAGCACCTTTGAAAATTCATCCTTGAATACACCTATGAATAACTCTATCTGGGCTCTGTTTAAAGAGATACAGTTTGTCCCAAATATAAGTACGAGAATCATGAAGCAATTTATTTCTTTGTTGTATGGTGGCATCAAGAGGGTACACCTCACAAGATATAAAATTCACAATATCAGCATACCATGGGAACTCAACTGCATCTAAAGACAACAACTTTTCATCAGGAAACTCTTCCTTAATGCTAAAAGAGTCATCAACAATATGGTTTTGATTTTCCAGCCATGACAAGTGGTCAACAACTTGATTTTCAGATCCCTTCAGATCTCGAACCTCAAGATGAAATTCTTGTAGTAGAAAAATCCACCTAATATGTTGAGGTTTTTCATCCTTCTTTCTTACAAGATACTTAATGGTAGCATGATCAGCATGAACAATGACCTTAGTGCCAACTAAATAAGATCTAAACTTGTCAAATGTATCTCTTTCTCTATAACCGTATAATTAATTTGAACATCATTTAACACTTTACTAGCATAGTAGATCAAGTGAAATACCTTATCTCTTCTTTGACCCAAAACTGCTCCCATAACAACATCAATATCATATACTTTAGCTCAAATGGTAACTCTCTGTCTGGTGCAATAAGAATAGGTGCTTCAATCAACTTCTTCTTCAGTTTTTCAAAGATACTTGGCAATCATCCCCAAACTCAAAATTTGCATCTTTATCCAATAATTTGCACATGGGACTTGCAATATTTGATAAATCTTAAATGAACCGCCTATAGAAACCTGCATGTCCTAGATAGCTCTGCACTCCCTTGACTGTGACTGGATATGGAAACTTTTCAATCACTTTAACCTTTGCCTTATCTATTTTGAGTCCTTTGCATGATATTTTATGGCCTAGGACAATTCCTTCCTTAACTATAAAGTGTCACTTTTCCTAATTTAGCACCAAATTTGTCTCTTTGCAACAAGCTAGAACTCTATTAAGATTCTGCAAGCACTTCTCAAAAGAATTACCATATATAAAGAAATCATCCATGAATACCTCCATAAAGTCTTCATCCATGTTGGAGAATATCACCATCATACTTCTCTGAAAGGTAGTAGGTCCGTTACATTGGCCGAAGGGCATGCATTTGAACGTGTATGTGCTATAGGGACAAGTGAAAGTGGTCTTTTCCTAGTCTTTTGGTGCTATGATTATCTGATTATAGATGGAGTACCCATCCAGAAATCAATAATACTCTTGTCCCGTCAATCTATCCAATATTTGGTCAATGAAATAAATCAGATAATGATATTTAAAAGTTGCTTCATTCAACATCTGATAGTCAATACAGATCCTCCAACTGGTCACCATACGTGTGGGGATCAACTCATTATCATCATTAGTTACTATGGTCTTCCCTCCTTTCTTTGGTATATAATGAACCAAACTCACCTATTTGCTATCAAAAATTAGGTAGATAATACCACTATCTAACCACTTGATCACTTCTTTTCTGACCACCTTTTTTATCACGAGATTCAATCTTCTTTATTGTTGCACTCTAGGTCTATAGCCCTCTTCCATGTAGATGTTATGCATGAAAAATGCTGGATTGATTCCTATAATATCGAACAGCTATAGCTTCAGTTACCTGTACATCTGATAACCCTTCAGACAAAATAACAGGAAAAGTATCTTGATTACCAAGAAAAACATATTGTAAATGCAGAGAAAGAATCTTAAGCTCTAAGTTAGGAGCTTCTTCAACTGATGGCTTGGGAAATAGACCAATTGGCCTATTCAATGATTCAACAGGGACTTTATTCATCTGAATTACTACCAAATTCATTACCTGGACCAATTCTAATTCTTTCATATCTCCATAAAGATCATGACCCATTAAAGCTTGCTCTAATAGATTATTAGACAATAGCAAATACCAATCCGAAGCAAGATCAATGACTGATATAGATGAAAACTTCTCATATATAACTATAAGTTTTAGCACCTTGTACATATCAAAGACTTTTACTTTATCATATGCTCGCATTGTTATTTTTCTGGCTGCACATCAATTAGTGACTGTCCAGTTTCTAAGAAGGTTTGTCCTAAAATAAATGGAACCATAGGATCATCCTCAAAGTCAAGAATTACAAAACCACAAGAAAGATTAAAGATCCTACTTACACCAAAACATCCTCGATAATACTATCTGGCCTAGCAAGTGATCTATCCACCAGCAACAAAATAATAGTAGCTGGTTTGGGACTTCCAAGATGCATCTTCCGATACCACGATGTGGGCATAAGATTTATACTAGCTCCCAAGTCATATAATCCACATGCACAAATAGTTTGTCCAATGGTAATCTGCTAGGTGAAATTACCTGGATCCTTAAGCTTTGTGGGCAATTTATTTTGAATCTTGGATGTGCACTCTTGAGTAAGTGCAACTGTAGCATACTTGGTCAACCAGTTCTTATTCACAACTAGATCCTTCAATTATTTTGTATATTTTGGTACACTTTGCAGAATGTCAATAAGAGGAAGATTCACTTGAACCTACTTCAGAAGATCTAATAACTTCTTGTAACTCTCCTCCTCTTGATGCTTCCTTTCCCTTTGAGAAAAGGGTAAGGGGAGAGTATTCTTGTCCACGTGAATTTTATCACTTGCCGCTTTTTCTTTGGTTTCTTTCTCTGCCTTGTCGTTAGAACAATCATCAATAATTATGGGACTAATATGCTCCTGAACTGTCTCCTTAGTTTGCAGCCTACTCCTTATTGTAACCACATTACCTGTTAGGGATTTGTCTCTGTATTGCTAGGTAATGCTCCTTGACATTTTGTATTCTGTGCCCCTGCAATTTGACCCAGTTTAAACTCTAGATTTCTCGTAAGTAATTGTTGACTCTTTAACTCAGCTACAAACTATGACTGTTGAGTCTTAATTTCTAATGTAAATTGCATTTATTGAGCCATAAACTTCTTCATCAATTCCTCCATATTGCTAGATTGAGTATTCTCCTGAGTATTCTGAGCTGGATATGGATTTTGTTACACTTATCCTTTTTATTGATTTGCATTCTGCACCTGATTTCCACCCCATGAGAAATTGGGATGGTTCCTCCTATTGGGATTATAAGTGTTACCAAAATTTTATTGTCCCTTCCGATTTTCATTCCCCATATAGTTTACAGAATCTAGATTAGTCGTGAAAGCATCATCTATATGCTTACCACTTCCGTAAACCTTACACCAAGAATTCTCCTATTGGACTGTATTCACTATGGCTGCTAGTTGTGTCACACCAAACTTTATATTATTAAACTAAGTAATCATATGATTTTGCATGGCTGCGATTTGTGCCTGTAATGCAGTGAACTGATCTACCTCCAGTACCTCTATAACTTTTTTAGGAGTACTCGTTGAGTCTGCATACCAGTAAGGGTGCCTTTGTGAAATCCGATTCAGCAGTGTGTACAATTTTTCATACGTCTTCTCAAGAGACTGTCCACCTGCTTCTGAATCCAAGAGAATCTTTGTGTTTGGATCCAATCCTTATATGAAAGTATGCTCACAAACATCATTAGATTGATGTTTGTGAGGTGAATTTATGAGCATACCCTTAAATATCTCCCATGCAAGGTAGAGATTCTCTTTGTTTTTTGTCTAAAAGTTAAGATTTTACTCCTCAAGCATGCCAGCTTCCCAGATGGAATGAATCGAATAAGAAACTTCTGAGCTAGATCTTTCAATGTAGTGATGGAGAGTGGTGGTTCAGCATGTAACCACCTATTTGCTTCCCCCATTAGAGAGAAGGGAAAGAGTTTCAACCTGACATAATCAGAATTCACCTCTTCAGGAATGTATGTATCACTGATTTCCAAGAAGGCCTGTATATGTTGTTGCGGATCTTCATGTGAAAGGCCCTGAAATTGCCCCGCTAAATTTAGCAATTGCACCATATTCTTCTTTAATTCAAATCAACCTCTTGGTTCGGGCTTAAGAATACTGCTAGTCACATAGTTCATGAGTGGAATGGCTACCTCACAAATTATTCTAGCAGCTTATTGAGCAGGAACGACTGGAATAATAGGAATGACAGGAGGTGGAACATTCCTGACATTTGGATCAACCAGTTCATTTCGTTGTTCAGCCATTCTTTGCCTTTATTGAAAGATTTGCTCTGGTTCCACAAAAGGCTCTACCATTTCTTTATCTCTCACCAGTCCTGGATTCAGCTAAACCTGCAAAAATTCAGCCGCTAAGATCAAGTCATTAACACTTAAACTTAATATGAAAAACCGAGAATTTAGCAATTTACTAATTATATTAGTCCCCAACAACGGCGCCAAAAACTTATTGCGACTCAGATGCATATGTAAGTGCACGTGATCGTACAAATAATGTAGTGATTTAGACAATCAGATATCGTTCCCACGAGGACTCAGCAACTAGAAATTTAACAACCTTTTAGTTTTAGACAATGAGTATTAAGTGTTGTAAATCAAGATGATTTTGAACTTGAGAATAAAAATATAAAGTAATTACTTAGAAAAAAAGTGTATGACTAAAGCAAAGTAAGCAACTGTTGTAAACAATAATGATAAGAAGTCCAGGGTTGAGGCTTTCCAAACAATCATACAAATCTCTATTCTTATAGCAATCTTATTTGATATCGGGTTGTTGGTTCACAAGGTTTAAGCCATGATTTTTGTCTCCTGACCTCAAATCTTCTATCTATTGAATATTGCAGCTATAACTCCCACAGAGATACTACAATTCTTCTAGATTCATTAAGTATTCTTCTTGCAATTGAACCAAACAAGGCGTCTAGGTATATCTCTATCCTAGATGCTAATTCAAACCCCTTATTTCATAAAAGGGTAATAACCTTGGTTCTTAATTTCCTCATTCTAATCTACGATTATTGTCTCGGATTCACATAGAAATATAAATTTATTCTAATGGTGGCCAAGCATTAAAATAGTAAGCTCAAGAAATTAAGAACAGCCCAAATGATAATCCAAAAAGAAACTAATATAAAGAATATCAAAGAGTAATCATGTTCTTGACCTCAAACCCAAAACAAGGGTATTTAGCCACTTATGTTTGAATATAACATAATAAATAAGTAACTAATCATACCTAAAATTAGTATTAAGGTAAAGAAGTTCAAAAGAAATAATAAGAACCCTAAAAGAAAGAGTTATATGCGTTTTCACTGTTGCTATACTTGCCAAAAGTGTTTGGAATTATGCTCACGTGCTCCTTCTATACTTGAGAAAATTTCACCAGATCTGAAACCTTGATGCGATATGTCAATAATTACGTCAAAACAGCCAATGCATCGCATTAACATCGTATTGATGCACTAATATTTACCTTTAGAAATCAGATTAAGTTAAGTTCGTCACCACACGACGCGACGCGTTGACATCGTGTCGTGTCATTGGAATTTTTTCCTTAGAATTTGGCTAAGTGTCAAAACTTTAAGCATCAATACGACGCGTTGACATCGCGTCGATGCACTATAAGTTGTAGAAGAAGAATTTTCTAAGGGACAGACTTTATGCATTGACACGACACATTGATATTGCATTGATGCACTGGAAATTGTTCTTTAAGTTTTTGCTAAGGCACATATATTGCCAGTCCATGTGATGCATTGAGACACTGTCGTATCACTAGAATTTTTCTCCAGTTCCTTTCTTTCTTTTTATCAATCATCAGTTCTTTTCTTTTCTCCTTACTCTCGTGTATCTCCATATGTTTTTAACTTTGATCCACATGGTCTTTCGCATCTTCATGATGTGTATTCAATTTTCTTCCAAATCTATGGAAAATTTACCCTGTATTTCTAATAACATCAGTTAGCCATGAAACTCAATTTAACTCATAATTCAATATAATTAACATAATTTTTATTCTCAAAACAAGTCCAAATATGGGTAAATAGTAGTGTTTGGACATATAAATACGCCCAAGATCAGGTGTCTTCTTCTATATCAGAGAAGATGGACATAATACATCTCTAAAATATGGCTGGAGTATTACATAACCCAAATGGCATACTTCTAAAGGAAAAGGTCCCATAAGGACATGTAAAAGTCATCTTTTTTTGGTCATTAGGTGAAATAGAGATTCGGTTATAGCCTAAGTACCCATCAAGAAAGTAGTACCATCCTCTGTCCATAAATCTACCCAACATCTGGTCCATGAAAGGTAAATAAAAATGGTACTTCTGAGTCTATACATTTAGTTTTCTGTAATTCGTACATACTTTCTATCCTGTGACTGGCCTCGTTGGCACTAGCTCATTCTTTTCATTAGGCATAACAATAATCCCTCCTTTCTTTGAAACACATTGTACCAGACTAACCCACTTGTTATGAACAATGGGATACACTACATCAGTATCCAACCACTTGATTATCTGTTTCTTCACCACCTTCTACATAGGAGAATTGAGTCAACGATGATATTTTATACTTGGAATGCACTCCCGTTAAAGTTGAGTTTTATGAGTACACAACCCAGGTGGGATACCCATAATATCTGTAATAGACTAACCAATGGCCCTTTTGAGCCTCTATAATACTGATAACAATGCTTCCACTTCTGTATCAATCAAGTCAGCCGCAATAATTACTGTCAAAGTGTTGTTGGCCCCCAAAAATGCATATTGCAAATGAGAAGGGAGGGCCTTCAACTATAAGACTAGTGGATCTTTATTGGATAGATGAGCAGGTGGAGTAGTTCTATTCTTCAAATCTAAATCAAGCTTCTTTGGTGCATATGTGTACGAGACAATCTCATAAAGTGCACATAATATCTTATCATACTCATAAATTTCATCACTGTCAAAGTTCATGATCATGGCTGCTAGAGCTTCAACACCCAAACTCTTTTTAATAGGAATAACATTAGAAACATCATCCCAAATAGTCACTAAATCAACATCATAGAATGAATCCATCTACTTATCATGCACATCAATCACAGATACCACTCTTAATTCATCAGGCTACTTCATGGATTTGCATACAGTGAATATCACCTCTTCATCATTGAGTCTCAACATCAGATGTCCTAGCTTCAAATTAATTAACGTCCTTTCTATAGCCAAGAACCTTCTTCCTAAGATAATTGAGAGTTAAAAGTCTAATTCACAGTCTAATATTACAAAATCAGTAGGAAATATGAAAGATACCACCTTCACCAACACATTATATAAAATACCAACTGGTTTTTCCCCAGACCTGTCTACCATTACTAGTCTCATTGTGGTTGGTTTGGGAGCTCCCTTGTGTAAATACTGTGACTGACATGAGGTTGATGAGAGCACCTAAATCACATAATGCATGAGAGAAATTAAAAGTTCCAATGGTGCAAGGTATGGTGAAAGCACCAGGATCTCGTAGCTATAACAAGACAATGATCAATATTGTAGTCTAGCTCATAACTAATTAACCTCTTCTTGGTGATCAAATCTTTCATGAATATTGCATATCTTGTTATTTTCTCTAATGACTCTATAAGTGGGATGTTGACTGATAGCTCTGTCAACATAGATAAAAACTTTTGATACTTACCCTCATCTTGTTTCTTTTTTAGACTTTGAGAAAAAAGGAGGATGAGGTTTAGGGATTGGCTTTATAAGAGGATCCTTATCTCCATCTTCTCCTTTATCTTTCTTTCTACTACTCTCCATATTTATAGAATCATCATCATTTTTTTCATCAACAGTGGGTACAGGCAGATCTGTAGTGGCTTTACTACTCTGAGTAGTAATAGAATGGCAGTGACCATCATCCTTTAGATTTGTAACCATGTTACTAGGAAGACTGCAAGGTTGTCTTTGATTCAATCTAGCTGACATCTAGCCATAATAATAATCCAGTTGTTTGATTGTGGTAGAATGTGACAACTTTATGATTCAACTCGATAAGTCTGCCTTAATCTCCTTAAGAAACTCTCTTGACTTTCTTGCCCTTTGACCGGTTTTGACAATATTAACTCTGTTCTAGAGTCTGAATCATGACTACATGGTGGAACATACTTATCACTCATCTCTTTGTAGTCATCTTTCCACTACCAATCACTATCCTCTCTACTTCTATCTCCATATCTATCATTATAATAGGACTAACCTTGATTCCCTTGCTATTAGTCTTGGAAATCCAACAACCTACGATCAAGATGAACACTAGGCTTGTGTTCCCCATGGCTTCTCACCTCCCTAAATTTCTAAGAGGTTAACCTAATAAAAGATAAACCCTAGGGTATTTATAGTATCTAAAAAATACTTAGAAATCCTAATAACAAATAGAAAAGGAAAATTTATATCAACAAAAGGTACGGCTTATTCATCCACTCATAATGTCTTCTGACGATTTGTATTGTGCCTCTCATATCGACTCCCATTTCTAATCTTCCAGGCTTCATCTTTCTATTCTTCTTAAGACTTTTGCTCACAAGTCGTATCTTGGCCATACAACTCATGGCCTTTACTCATATCCACCTGGGACTTTTTTCTTTCCAAGCTAGGACACTAGTCTACTTACTGTTAGATCATACGAGTCGTACTTAGACTTTCGACTTGTATTTTACTGAGTCTTGAACTCTGAATTTCATCCTTGGTTTTATTCTCCATATAGTTTCCTAACATGATCCATATCAATATCTTTTGACTTATATGATTGAGTTGTATCTTCTCCGTACTTAACTTTTAAACTTGTCTTTGGTTACTGTTGTTCTTATGGGTGAACCTATGAGTTATATGCTATGTTGATGACTCGTATAGTGACTCATATCATCTATAGTCTTGGTCTTGTTTATGTTTTTTTGTTCTAATTTTATCCCAAATGCCATTATTGACCTGTTTTATTTGGAACAAGCTACAAAACAAATCATATCAACCAAAATAACCTAAGTACAAGCATAGTTTCATTGTTTTAAGCATCAAAAGTGCTGTGTTTCCATGACACACCAAACCTGAGTATCTAATTTTCATGAATAGGGTTGTGGGAACCCTAGCAGATTAGCTATGTAAAGGAAGTAGGATATTCATCTATTCTAAGGTTTATGCATTTATTTTAACCTTCTTCATCATAATTGACCTTGGAGCTACTACAAAAGCTTGGGGATAGCCTGTATTCATTAGCATCTTTGCAAGGGAGTTTGTGACTAGGAAAAAAAGATTGAGACATTAATTTGATATTCACGTCCATCTTATTATTCCATCATCTCATATAATTAATTTGAGACTCAAAAAGTGAAAATTGAATTGAAGTCATAGACAAGGAGCAATAAGGCAACGTCCTAAGACTCACAAGGTAAAGGGTGAGATTTATTAACACATTCACAAAATGGTTGATAATACATGTATTGTTGACTTTACATGCAGAGCAATAGAATAGGTGGGTTGAACACAACAAATTTATGGAGTTCAGAAGCCAGGGGGAACACACTCCTAGTGTTTGTGTTCTATTATTTACCACTCAAAGCATTCAAGATTTGGTTACTAGTTACTGATTATTCAGAAATCCCCTATTTATTTTTTGCACTGCTCGTGAATTACACCAAGGCTAAGAAACTGTTCAATGTTTCCCGTATGGGTTTGACCCCAATCTATTTGGGTTACTATATTTGGAATTGAACATAGCATACTTCTTTTGAAGGTTAGTTTTGGGCGATATCAAATTTTAGCACTATTGCTGGGGATGACAGTTTGAGTTGTTAATTGAATTGGTGAAGTTTGCGGGTTTTATTTTCTATTCTTAATTTGGCATTCACCGGTGAATGTCAAACACTAGGAGAAGAGGCAATCCCCTACTCTCTTTATATCTAGATCATGAAAGAATTCTTTAAACACCGAGAAAGATGTCGGTTCCAGTTCATGACAATGTTCCTACTGGGGTTTAAGACCCTCTTCATCCACCTTTTGATACCAATGTTGCACTTCTGCTTGTTCCAGTGATCAACATAATATTGTAGATTTATAGACTCAACAATTAATAGCTGCTGCTAAAGAAGAGAGAAGAGTAGCTGAAGAGGCCTGATTAGCTTAAGAGGCTGGGTTAGCTCATTAAGGAGGACTAGCTAGACTATGTTAAGTAGTTGAGTATCAGATAGAGTTCAGATATGCAGAGCTCCATTAATTTCTGCATATCAGCACTACATCCATACTATGATGAAGAGGATATGAGTTAGTTGAACCTGTTGAGACAGGAGCCAACATTTCCCTCCTTTACCCCCAATGTGAAGTTTGATATTACTAGAGCTATGATCCAATTATTGAATTTGAAGGATATGTTTTTGGGATCAGCTACTGATGATGCCAATATGCATCTTGCTAATTTTATAGGGATCTGCATATCATATACTATTCTGGGGGTGGATCAGAAAGATTTGTGATTTGGGTTGTTCTTATTTTTATTGACAGGTGAAGTATCACTATGTTTTGGGAAACTTCTAAGAGGTTCAACCACTACTTGGTATGACTTGCATAAAAAGTTTTGAATAGAGTTTTTGTCCCTACAAGGATGCTACAATTGAATGATAAAATTTATAACTTTAGATAGTTACCTGTAGAATACTTGTATAAGGTATGGTTTAGATTCAAGAAAAAGATAAGCAAGGTACCTAATCATAAAATTAAAGGATCAAATTTGTTGGAAATCTTCTATAGAGCACTGAATGTTAGCTCTAAAGCAATGGCAGATACGATTTTTGAAGGTGCATTCATACATCTTGGGTGGGATACTGTACAGGATATGCTTGATAATATTTTAGTGACTAATAAAGGATGGCATACTAGAGATATTGAGTGTGGTGCAGTTACATATGCTATTGGAGATGCTAATGATTATAGAACTGGTTAGGATTTAGTAGCACAAGAGGTTGCATAGCTTTAGACAGATATTAGGCTGCTTATAAAATAATTTACAATATTGAATGTTGATAAAGTAAATGCAATTATAGCATAGGAATCTACTTCTAGAGCTTTTGAGATTTAATCTAAAGATGAAGCAAAGTATCTTAATTAAAGGTTGGTGGATTTTCAAGCCCAAGGGCAAGGGAATTAAGGTCGAAACTATTATAATAACAGATACAGAGATAGAAGTTGAGAGAGATGGTGATTGATGGTGGAAAGATGACTATAAGAAGAAAAGTGAAAAGTATGTTCCACCAGGTAGTCGTGATTTAGAATCAAGAATGGAGGCACTTTTCTCAAAACTAGTCAAAGGGCAAGAGAGCCCAGAGAGTTTTCTTAAGGATATTAAGGCAGACCTGTCAGGGCTGAATTAGAAATTTGAGTGACATGCTTCCACAATTAAACAACTGGAGCAGTAGTATGGCCAGATATCATCCATATTGAATCAATGGAAACCTGGTACTCTTCTAAGTAACACGATTGTAAATCCAAAGAATGATAGTCACTACCATGCCATTACCACTAAAAGTGGTAAAACCACTACAGATCTTCCTGCACCCATTGTTGGTGAAAAAAAGAATGATGATAATTTTGTTGATGTGGAAAGTATTAACAAACAAGATAAAGGAAAATATGAGGCCGAGGAGCCAATTTTGAAGCCCATCTCGAGACATCCTCCTCCTTTTCCTTAAAGACTAAAAAAGAAATAGGAAGAGAGTAAATATAAAAAATTCTTATCAATGTTAAAGGAGTTTTTAGTCAGTATACCACTTGTAGAGGCATTGGAGACAAAAGCTAGGATATGTAAAATTCATGAAAGACTTGATCACCAAGAAGAGGTCAGTTAGTTATGATCTAGTTGAAAATATTCATCATTATAGTACTGAGCTACTAGATCATTGGTGGAGAAGAAGGAGGATCCTGATGCTTTCACTTACCTTGCACCATTGGATCTTTTAACTTCACTCGTGCATAATGTGATTTGGGTTCTAGCATCAACTTCATGCCATTTGCAGTATTTAAATATTTAGGGTTAGGGGATCCCAAACCAACCACAATGAGACTAATTGTGGCAACCAGGACTATGAAAAAGCCAGTTGGTATTCTATATAATGTATTGGTGAAGGGGGCTTCTTTAATCTTTCCTGCTGATTTTGTGATATTAGATTGTGAAGTGGATTTTCAAGTCCCAATTATTTTAGGAAGTTTGTTCTTGGCTACAGGAAGAACGTTGATTGATTTGTAACAAGGACATCTAATGCTGAGATTCATTGATGAACAGGTGATATTCAATGAATGCAATTCTATGAAATATCCTAATGAATTAAGAGTGGTATCCATGATTGATGTGTATGATGAGAAGATGGATTCCTTTTATGATGATGATTCAATGACTATTGGGATGATGCTTCTGATGTTGTTCCTATTGAAAAGAGTTAGGTGTTGAAGCTTTAGCGACCATAATCATGAACTTTGACAGTGATGGCATTGATGAGTATGATGAGATGGTATGTGCACTCTATGGGAGTGGTTCTTATACTTAATCACAAAAGAAACTTGATTTGGATCTAAAAATTAAAACTATTTCACCTGCTTGCCCATCTATTAAGGAACCATTCTTCTTCGAGTTGAAGGCCCTCCTCTTTCATTTGCAATATGCATTTTTAAAGGCCAACAACACTTTTCTGGTAATCATTGTAGCTGACTTTGTTGGAATAGAAGTAGAAGCTTTTCTATCGATGTAACAAAGATTCAAGAGGGCCATTGGTTGGTCCATTGAAGATATTGTGGGTATATCACCTTGTCTTTGTACTCATAAAGTTCTACTTGAACCAGATTATATTCCAATTAAAGAAAATCAACATCGAATTAATCCTTTTATGTATAGTGAAGAAAGGGATAATCAAGTGGTTGGATGCTGGTGTAGTGTATCCCATTTCTGATAGTAAGTAGGTCAGTTCGATGTAATGCATTCCAAGAAAAGGTGGGATTATTGTTGTGCCTAATAAGAAGAATGAGTTAGTGCTGATAAGGACAGTCATAGGGTTGAGAGTATTCATGGATTACAGAAAATTGAATGCATGGACTCTGAAGGACAATTTTTCCATGCCCTTCATGGACCAGGTGATGGATAGACTTACGAACATAGGATGGTACTGTTTTCTTAATGGGTACACGGGCTACAACCAAATCATTATTACACTTGAGGACCAATAGCAGAGGACTTTCACATGTCATTACGGGACCTTTGTATTTAGACGTATGCCATTTTGTTTATGTAATGATCTTGCCATATTTTAGAGATGTATGATGTCAATTTTCTCTAACATGGTAAAATACACCATTAAAGTGTTTATGGATTATTTTTTAGTCGTTGGTTATTCTTTTAGTGACTGCCTAGTTCACCTGACAAATACTCTTAGAAAATGTGAAGAATGCAACTTAGTACTTAATTTTGAAACATGCATTTTCATGGTTAAAGAAGGTATTATTCTTAGATACAAATTTTAAAAAGGGGTATTAAGGTAGATAGAGCAAAGATTGAAGTGATCAAAAAATTACGTCCACCAATTTCTATGAAGGTTATTCGTAGCTTTTTGGGATATGTTGGATTTTATAGGCAATTCATCAAGGATTTCTCCAAGATTTCCAACCCTCTTTGTAGGCTTCTTGAGAAAGAGATCAAATTTGATTTTACTGAAGTATGCTTGAAGGCTTTTGAATGTCTTAAATAGAAGTTGATGACTGCTCCTATTGTAGTGTCACCAGATTGGTCCTTTCCATTTGAGATTGTGTGTGACGCAAGTGGATTGGCATTAGGTGTTGTACTTGGCCAACAAAAAAAGAACATCCTTCATCCCATTTACTATGCTAGCAAGGTAGTAAATCCTACTAAAAAAGCTACATCATCACTGAACAAGAGCTATTTGTAGTGTTTTTTGCCTCTGAGATGTTTAGGTCTTATTTGACTTGGACAAAGGTGATTGTGCACACTGATATTGCAACATTGAGTTACTTGATGTCAAATAAAAATGCAAAGCCGAGACTAATTAAGTGGGTCCTCTTGGTGCAAGAATTTGATTTGGAGGCCATGGATAGATAAGGCTCTGAGAATCAAGTTGCAGATCATTTGTCTAGATTTGAGGAGAAAGCTACAAAGAATGATGCAAATTGAATCTAGATCAATGATAGATTTCCAGATGAGAAGATATTAATAGCCTCCCAAGATCCAATCCCATGGTTTGCAGACTATGAAAATTATCTAGCCTGTGATATAGTCCCAAAAGATCTTTCCTTTCAGGAAAAAAAGAAGTTTATGCATGAGGTAAGGAATTTTTTTCAGATGAGCCTTATTTATTCAGAATTTTATGGATGGAATTATTCTTAGTAGTATACCTAAGGTGGATATGATGAGCATACTTGAGTCTTGTCACTCTTCACCAGTTAGGGGTCATAATGGAGTAACCCGTACAACCCACAAAATCTTGCAATGTAGGTACTATTGGCCAATAATTTACAAAGATACACATGATTTTGCTTCATCTTGTGATCAATGTCAATGCTAAGGTAACATCTCTAGATGCCATGAACTTTCTATGACTCTGATATTAAAATTAGAATTGTTTGATTCATGGGGTATAGATTTTATGGGACCTTGTGAGTTGATTTGGTACGAAGTATATACTTGTAGCTATGGATTATGTTTCTCAGTGGGTGGAAGCAGTTGGGCTCCTCAACAATGAAGCACGTAGTATCATTGCATTCTTGAAAAAACATATTTTTCTTGATTTGGCATGCCATGTGCTATCATTAGTGATGGTGGGTCACATTTTTGTAGTCATCCATTCAAAAGTCTACTTGAGAAGTATGGAGTGAAACACAAGGTGGCAACAGCTTATTATCTGCAGACTAGTGGACAGATTGAGGTGTCCAACCGGGAAATCAAGTCCATTTAGGCAAAGACAGTAATGCCAGTAGGACTGATTGGTCACATAAGTTAGATGATGCATTATGGCCTTACTGAATAGCTTTCAAGACCTCTATTTATGCTTCTCTTTTTTAGTTGGTGTATGGTAAGGCATGTCACTTGTAGTTGAACTTGAACATAACACACTATAGGCTTTGAAAAAGCTGAATTTTGAGTGGCAAAATACAGCAAAGTCAAGGATGAACTACATGAATCAGTTAGATGAAGTTTGACTTTAGGCGTATGAAAGTTCTACACTTTACAAGGAAAATATGCAGCCGCATCATGATTGTAAGATTGAGAAAAGAATTTTCAAAAAAGGTGACCAGGTATTGCTCTACAACGGAAGGCTTTGCTTGTTTTCAGGTAAGATAAAGTCTAGATGGTATGGCCCCTTTGCTGTGCTAATAGTGGTCTCATATAGTTCTTTGGAATTAAAGAGGGATGGTGAAGCCCTATTCAAGGTGAATGGGAGAAAATTAAAGCATTATATGGGCAACACTAAGGAAATTAATGTGATTTTTAAAATAGACCTTGGTGAAGTATGAGTAACCAAGGCAATTATGTCGTCCGCAATATTAAATCAAGTGTTACATGGGAGGCAACCCATGAGGCTAGTTGGTGAAATCTAGTAAGCAACTTAGCCCCGTCGTGCCACAATGTTAAATCAAGCACTGTTGTGGGAGGCCAACCATGTTCTTGTACTTGTTTATTTATAGGGTAATATGTTTGTTTAGTGTGAAGGACAAAATATTTTTAAAATGAGACAAAAAATTTCAAAAAGTTTGGTTATACGGACTCTTCATGAGTCGTATCATAAGGTAACGACTTATGAGTAAGAGTCGTAAGGACTTGGTTGATGATGCAAATCCAGGTAAAAGTTTTTGGAGTCTTTACGACTCTCAGAATGAGTCTTACCCTTAAGGTATGAGCTATCACCTTGAGTTGTATCCACTTAAAAAATCAAGTAAGGTTCTAGGTCTTTACGAATGGAGGAAAACACCTGTAAGCCTGGGTACAAGTCATACACATGACTTGTACCCAAGCTTACTAGGTCGGGGGTCATGGGTCAACCCACCCTAAATCACTTCTTATAAAAAAAAAGGGTGCTTGATATGGGTACCCAATATTCGAAAACACTCTATACCAATATTGTTGACCAAATATTATGCTCCTAAAGCACAAATTCAGTCTGAAACACTCACAATTTTGTTGAAATCACTCACATTTCATGAAATACTCAAGAAATTAGGGTCAATAAGAGATAACATTAAGAAACATAATATCTCAACCATTCAAGTAAGTGTTGTAACTCAAATTCTTTTAATTTTGAGTTAAAGTTGATAGTAAGTTGAGATTTTAGTGTTTCTTTGAGTTGGTACCAATGTGTGTTGAAATTTTGACCCTAGATTCTTAGAAATTGAACTTAAAATAGGAATTGGGGGTGAAATTTTTGTTATGTGCTAAAATTGTATGGTTTTGGACTGATGTAGGGTAGCAATGCTGTACAATATAAGGGTAAATTGGGGATTGTGTATTGAAGTCAACTCAGAAGTTGAACTTCTATGTTGCAGTGGATACGAGACCCCTTACGACACGTAACTAAAAGTAATGAGTTATGAAGAGACTCATAACCACTGATACAACATAGAAGTCTAACTGAGTTTAGGTTCTGATATATGTACGAATTGCCCATACAATTCATATCAAACCCTTATGACTCGTACGCATAAGTCGTACTGACCTGGGAGATATCATTTATTAGAAGATTGTTTCTAGCCTGCTTACAATTGTTGATAATGAGTCATAACATGTCTTTATGACTGGTTAAGAGGACTTATAAGCAGACCAGTGAACAATCAAACAAATATTATTTATCTTACGAATCAGTCATGTGAGTCATACCTAGATCATATGACTCTTACCCCTAATTGTACCCTTAACAAAGTACACACACTAGCATAAACTTTTCTTATTTTTGATTTCCTTCCCTTAATTAATTACTAATTAATGTATAAATGCAGGTACCACGCCTCTGAAAGTGACTCCTTTTCAAAACAAGTAGCGAAGAAGGGAAATAAGAAGGCACAGGTTTCAAGTTCTAATTCTACTTAGTCATCCAGTAGTAGTAGTGACTTAGTCGAACTCACAATGAAGGGAAAGGTCAGGGTAGGAGACCAAAGATAGACATGAGGAAAAAAAGTAGTCACTCTGGAGGACATGCCTCCTAGAGGACCCATAAAGAAGAACCCCCATACTTCACCAGCCCAAACACTGTCCCTGTCTGTAGAGAGTAGTGGTGATGTCAAAAAAGTTGAATCTAGCTCTGAAGAAAGTTTGGAGAGTGAGAGTATAGCGGGGAAAGAAGCTGATGCCACTTCTATTGCTTGACAAGACCCACCACTATCTATCATACTTACTTCGGTGCCCACCATTGAATGATGGAGGTACCCTAGTATGTAGGAAATATTTAATGATAGGTTTAGTAGGCTCCCCAATGGAAGGATAAAAAAAGTTTATATCTAGAGAGATGCTTGTCCACTATCGGGATGTCTAAGCTGCCTAGGTTTGAGGAAAGATTCAGATTACATAACTTTTATTAGATGACCACACCACCCAGAAAGTACAGTGATGCATTAGTCCAAAGGTTTTACATAATGCACAAAAGAGAGCTAAAAAGACAGTATCCACAAAGGTAGTTGTTGAAAGGTGGTGATCCCATCGAGTCACTGACCATTCAGGAAGTGTGGGTGAACATGTCCCTATGCACTATCTCTTGTTTATTGAATGGACTGGACTTCCAGCCACCGGTAAACTAAGGAGAAATGGAATTCTACTTAAATGAGATGTGGAAAATTATAATAAAGCAAATGGGTCAGAGGAGAAAATGGGTTATTTTTGGTGGATTGCCTGTCTTATAGCATTAAATAGTAAAGATTCAGTTTTGGTAGTTGGAGTCCTGGGTGTGATGTCAAAAAAGATAAAAAAAAAACACACTTAATTTTGAGGCTAAGTCATGGTAGACACTGGCCAGACACCGACTCTATCCTCCTTTTCGGGATAATGTCTCAGTTCGGTTCGTGGTATACTTATAGTGATGTTAATGGCTGGGTACTTGTTTGAAATAAGAGAGTTATTAGCCTAAGAAATTTGAGATAGGGCTGTTGATAGAGAGAAGTTGCTGCTAGCCTACCCTTGTATGATTAGGCAGATCTATTTAGCTTCGGGGGAGTATATAATCCCAGGGATTTGTGAGCTGCTTGAGCCTATACATACTATAAATTTTGGGTTGATCAAGGATGTGGCAAACCCCATGGCCAGATAGGCAAGGAGAAAAATAAATATGTTAGCCAAGCTGTTCAGACAGACTGGACAGGGTGATGATATTGATATTGATGCCACTATGGGTGGAGATGTGCGGACTGAGCCATAAACTATAGATATAGCAGGCACATCCAATGCCCCTCATATGGCTCAGTCTGTACCACCTCAACCCTAAGCCATGCCAGCTGGTCGGATGGTGATCTCATAATCTATGTGGGATATAGCAATAAGGAGATTGGCCACGTTGGAGGCCAAAGTTTGGAACATATAAGAAGGCGTGAAGCCCTGGGTTAAAACATAGTTGGAGAACCAAGATAGAAGGGTGCAGCGTTGGTTAGATGTATTCGAGTAGCGGATGACCTGACAGTTGGGTAGTAGTTAGAATCCTAATATTACTGAGGTGAAATCAGAAGTGGTAAAAATTAAGAAGATGGTTGACGATTTATATGATCGGTCATTTATTATAGCACAGTAGTAGTAGAGGTGGAGCCAGATATCCATGTTAAAAATATTTAGGAGATTCCAAATCTGGTAGAAGAGCCCCAAGAGAGAAGGAAGAAGAGAAAGCATCAAAGTGAAAAAAAGGAATCAATAAAAATAGCTAAGAAAGATAGCCTATAAAGTGAGCAGGACAGGTAGGTGCGGGTCAGAGAGATAAAGGCTGGAGCCAGTATCTAAAAAATGACAGTTGATAGTGTAGATAGGGGTGGTGATGCGACCCTAACTATTGAGGAACCACTGAGTGTACTGGCCAAAACCAATCCCATAATTATGAAGCCAGTCCCGACAATTGATGGGACAATAACTGAGGATGGTAGGACCCGACCTAAGGGCCCATGAGATATATTATATGAGCTAGCCCCTTGAGCACCCATGTATGTTCACCATCCTTTGCATTATATTTTTAGTTACACTGGGATAGTGCATAAGCTGTAAGTTGGGGTTGGGGGTGTACCAAGTGCGCCGCGGGCTATACTTGCCATGTTTCGAAGCTCGTGGACACAATCTGAAAAAATTAAGAACTAGCATGTTTTTGTAGTTTTTGCAGCTGATGTTGTTTAAACAATTGTGCTGAAAAATTTAATACTCCTCCAAAAGATTTGTTGAACTGTGTGATATGTATGTGTGTGAGACAACTATGGATCTGATAATGGCATTAGGATTAGGAATAGAACAACTAGGGCAAACAATTGCATAACTGGATAGGTAGTACGTAGTAGTATTACCTTGTGCAAGTGTGTGTGAGGCGCTACTGAGTTCCAGATAAGTAGGAATCTAGAACTTTCCTTGTTGCTCTTATCTAGGTCTAAGATAGTCGAGTAGGAAATAATCATAGGTCATCTTTGTTGTGAGTCCACTCGAACTTAAATGCCTAACCAAATATGAAATAAATCCCTTTGATCCAAAAATTTTGAGCCTTAACTGATCTATTTTTTTTTGATTACTTCAATTTCACCTTTCCATTTCGACATTGAACCTATATTAGCCCTTGTCCTCCTTAGAAACTGTGAACGTTAACTCAGGCAAATCACCTAAGTTGAGGTTGGCTATTATAAGGGTGCATAGGAAAAACGAGTATGAAGAAAGAAGTGTAAATGAAAAAAAATAAAAAATGGACAGGTGCAAGGAAAATAAAAGAAAACAAAATATAAATACTAATATGAATTGCAAAGAAATAAAATAAAATAAAAATAAAGTAAGAAGAGAAAACTGCACCTGGTCCAGTCTGAATATGCTTTAGAATAAAAAAGAAGACATATGGGTGGAAATAAAATAAAGACAAAGTGAAGAATAAGTGGATCCCCAAATAAAGCATAGCGTAAAGGAGGCATAGTCACTAAATAAATCCCAAAAAGATACCATACCACCCCCTAACCCACGTTACAAGCCTAATAAAGTCCTTTAGTGAGACTACCCCAACTGTCCAAGAACTTAGGAACAGAGAATATGGGCAAGCCTATGGTATTCTGTATACACCGACAATACTTCTTTGTGTGTGAGAGCGTTTTTGGTAATATCCCTGAAAAATTGATTGATCCATATTGAGTGAAAAATGGATTTCTTTGATTATGAGGGCACATGGGGTATGTTGTTAGGTTGCTATATTGTTTGGTTAATGTGATCTGTATATACTTTGTTGTCTATTACTAATGTAATGCCATCATCGTATTTTGTTATGTTTCTCTATGTACCAAATTAATATACACAGCCTGATTCATGAAAAGTTAAAACTAGGAGGGGGAACAAAATTTTGAAAGCTGGTCTGAACATCACTGGTATCTTAGGATCTTCTTGTTTAAGCATCATTGTGTTCTAGTTTGTGATTTTTGTTTACCTGAGGACACATAAACTTTCTAAGTTAAGGGTGTTGATGTGTCATGGATACATGACACTTTTGATGCTTAAAACAAAGAATTTATGCTTGTACTTAGGTTGTTTTAGTAGATATAAGGTGGTTTTGTGCTTGTTGCAGGTGAAAAAGGAAATAAAAGTATTAGAATGAAATCGGAAGAAAAAGACCTGAAAAGACCAAGTCTATAGTAGGTACGAGTGTCCTTACGGGTCATTAACATATCATACGACTCGTAGGGTGACTCGTAAGCATAACAGAAACCAAAGCCAGGAAGAAAAACTAAGTGATGAAAAGATACAGCTGAGGGTACGATCTGTAAAATAAGGATACGAGTTTTGGCAAGAAACTGTCAAGAGAATAGAGCCCCAGATGCCCATTCGTAGTTTAAGTCTTAGAAGAATACGAGTCGGAAGTATGGAAAAACTGTAAGGAGACTAGTATTCGAATGGTTAAAGGAAGAAGCCCCAGGTCATAATGTGTGAAGGCCACGAGCTGACGATTAAGATATGACTCATGAGCAAGAGTCATAAGATGAATAGAAAGTGAAGCCCTTGGAAGACCAGACATTGGAATGCTTACAACTAGCATATTACGACTTGTAAGAAGAACTTATGAGTCGATGAGCGAGTCGTACCTTGTGCCGACATTACTTTTCCTTTTTATAAAGATTTATAAGTTTTTTAAGATACTATAAATACTCTAGGTTTTATCTTTTATTAGGTTACATTTTAATACATCCTATTACATTTTTTTACATTCTCTTATATTCTTTTACATCCTATTAAATACTTTACATTATTCTTAAAATTTTTGGGTTATTATTCAATTGAAGACTTTGAATTTTATTTATCTTATTTTGTGAAATTAATTACATGAATTATTTATTGATTATCATGGATTCTTGCATAAGCATGAGTGGCTAATTTCCGTGACTAGGGTTGTGGGAACCCTGGCGGATTAGCTATGTAAAGGAAGTGTGATATTCATCTGTTCTAAGGTTTATTCATGTGTTTTAATCTTCTTCATCATAATTGACCTCAGAGCTACTGCAGAACCTTGGGGATAGCCAATATTTGTAAACGTCCTCATAAGGGAGTTTGCGATTAGGAAAAGAAGATTAAGACTATAATTTGAGATTACTGTAATGCCCCGAGATCTCATCCCGAGACGTCACACGGTGATTATGACCCCAAAGGACCAAAAGCTAACCCTTTACTGATATCTGTACCTGTACACTGCACAATGTCTAAAATAAATGCAGAAACTAGCGATAAGGTTCAACACATCCATGAATACTCATAATACAGAAAAATGAATACTAATACATCCGTCTGAAAAGCCTCTAAACTGTCTGAACTGTGGAGTTGACTGGACAGGTCCCCAACTAACTCTGTCAACTGAAAATAAATATAATCTGAAACAATAATAGTAAACTAAGATTCATCCTCGAAAGAAGAGGACGCACTGCTACTTATGCTGATGGGGACTGAACTACTGCGGATAATCTGGATCCTGTGCCTCTAAACCTATGGTGTCAAATAAAACACCATAGCTAAAATGCGTCAGTACAGGAATGTACTGAGTATGTAGATGAGGTAGGATAATGCAAGGGCTCATACATGCACAATATCTAAACTAAATAATCATGAAAGATGCCGCATGAGAACACATACATGAATGCACTTAACATGAACATAATCCTCGCAACTCTAGATATTAAAACTCGCATACCACTTTAATGTAGGTTGAACTCACTACTGACATTGAGATACTGAATCACTGACTCTTCTGATACTGATAACTAAGGATCTAGATATGCTTACATCAAGGACTATACTCTGAGCTTACTGCTTTTGAATGAAAAAATTAGAGATCAACTTTGCTAATAGATTATTCTGGAAGCGATTATCAATGATAAGAAGTAGATTATATCTAAATCTGATGATAAGAATATTCAATAGGAATCTGATACTATGATCAAGCCTGTCTGGTGGCATATCTTTGAATATGATATCAATCAACTGTATATGTGACCAAGCCTATCCGCCGGGATGGTCCATAAATCAATGAAACTATTTGAGTTCCTCATAACAATAGATGACTGTATCTAACAGTCCTGATTTCTGAAGACTTATTCTAAAACTGAGACTGACTATGAAACTAAAACTGTAGGAAGTAGACACTTAACCGACATGCTCCGACATACGATAGGTGGGGTCCAACCTGTGCCCGAGTTGGAAGGGTGTAATTACCGCGCCAGTGGTAAAGACAACTCTATGTGACCCTCATCTAGCAGGTCCTCAAACGAGAACGGTGGAGCCCTCATCTAGCAGGTCAAGCCACCTCATCTACCCTCATCTAGCAGGTATGATGTCTATCATCCACCCTCAACTAATAGGTGTGATGTCTCAACCTACGCTGGCTACGTAGTTCTGGAGCACAAGAATTGCTTCTAAGAATCACACTCTCTACTAGTAGGCGAGATCCCATCCCTGAGCTTTCTCCGTGCTAGTTTCTAGTCCCAACTGAAAGACTCAGAACAAAATTCTCAATTGAACACTAGCTGAACTAAATCTAACACTGATCATATTACTCAAAAGGTCTGACTAAGCTATGCTAAGATTACTTATTTCTGTATCTGAAGGAAAAGATATCGAATCATGGTATCTGACTGACGATATAGATCTTGAATGGATTACTCGAATCACTTATGAGATAAGGATTGAATCACTTGAATAATATTAGAACTGAGCTGATTACAGGTCTGAGACTAGGTTACTATTGATACAGAGATTATAGAGATAACTAAGATTACCGAGCTTTATTAAGCTTCGCACTTGTCTGAGGAAACAGAGTTCTATAGTTCACTAAGTTCTGAGAATCATGGGTTGATAAGAATTATCGGGAAACTGACAAAGGCTCTAGATAACAGCTCGAGTTTTGGGTATAAATACCCCTAGGACTCGATAACATAAAAGTAAGACATAATCATTCTTCATCACAAATCATTCATGCATCATTGCGGTCATCCATTTATCACTACCATCATCCATTCATCATTACAAACATTCATTTATCAATAAAATCATTCATGTATTATCACAATCGGTAAATAATCACTTCAAGTAGTTGGTCATCACAACATACTTTCTCTATCAAGATCCTTAGGATATCGCATTAAGCATTTAGGAAACATAGACCTCTATTCATCATCATATACTAGCCTAGGGAAGATATGCTATTAGATTATACCCCATTCAACGAGATCTTACATCAAGTAATTCATACCTATATCGGTCTTGTCATGTATTTGGATATCACTTGATTTGGGGGAAACTTCATACTAACACGTCACTATTTACTTGCTAACCACTTGACATGTATTAAAAGCTTAGAATATATCAAAGATCACAAAATCAGGGAATTTACAACCATCATATCTCGACTTATTTCTTTGTTCCCTAGGGTCTTTCAACAACCACTAGACACAACCGATTTTACACCTACTTTGGGATTTCATGCTATCTTGGCACATTTCACTCACTAAGGCATTTTATCAAACACTAGGCATACATGGACTAGCTCACAATTTGGGGTTTCCTATTCAACATATTATAGTGGCCCTTATGCTTCACTTAAGATCTTTATCAAACCTATGGGGAACGTTCTTCTCTTATTCAATCATTTCTACACCCGAAAGTTATGAACACATCACATGGAAAAACAACTTCAAGAGGGTCTATTACAAACATCACATGAATTCCACATACTAGGGTCAAAGCTCATTAATTTTGTAGGAAAACATATATCAAAACTCAACAACACATTAAACATCCCTTTCAACTCATACAAATCATTAACAACTCATAAACATAAAAATCTTTTAGTTTTAAAAAGGGTTCATGAGCTTCTTGGATGAAAGAGACCCAAGAATCAATATCTACATACCTTAACCTTTGAAATTGGATGAACTTTAGTGCTTGAAACTTTATCCACACTTGATATAAATAAATTCTTGAAGCCCACACTATGAGGAACTTGATTCTTGAAGAAACCTTGAAGATTTATGGATGATTTTTGGAAGATTAGGGTTCTTGATTGAAACCCTAGCTATACTCTCTTGAGAGAGTTGAAAAAGAAAATGATTGAATTAGGGTTTGAATGAGGGTTCCTCATATTTATAGAGTCTCAAAAAGGATAAGAAATGACCAAAATACCCTTGCAAAACTCCCTTGAATTGCTGGAAAAATATACTTGACTCCATCCGTGACAGGCCGTCAGGTTCGTGATAGGCCGTCACAGATGGTCGTCATAAAAGGGGTCCAAATTCTTGATTTTCTGGCCAAGGCTGACGATGTTGTCAAAAATGTCATCAGAATGTGACGACGTCTTCAAAAAGGTTGTCAGAAACATGATAGACCGTCAGAAATGTCGTTACCATTTTTTGGCTTGATATGCTGGAGTAAAATGGGCATAACTCTTTGCTCCGATATCGGATTTAGGTGAAATTGGTATTGTTGGAAAGATATTCAAAGATATTACATTGGATATATAGCAAACCACGTAGTTCTTAATATACAATGAATTATGGTTGATTGAATTTGACGCAAATTTTGACGGTCACTAAAACTTGAATGGTAAGAAAGTTTTCAACTCGTTCATGAGTTAGGGGACCTCTATGATCTTAATTCATGCTCAAATAGATTCCCACATGATTTCAAAGTATTTAATAATTGGGAGGATATTTCTTAAAAATTTTGACTCAGATTTTCACTTTACCAAATACGCTCTAAGGCTCAGACTGGAAAAGGATTTTGCGGGGCATTACATTATCTCCCCCTTGAGAACATTTGTCCTCGAATGTTGTTTGATAGACTGAGAATACGGATCAACAAAACTTACTCAAGAAATAGGAACATCTTAGATCAGGACTACCTAACTGGAATGACTGCATATAGAGTTCTCACACTGGGCATGCATATATGATGTATGGAATACTCGACTGATGATACTCATAGCTGAATTCTCATAACACACATGCATATCTGCTGAACGGACTCATAAATAGGATGATCTCGTGAATACACGACTGAACGCACGCTGACAAGCTAAACTTTTTCTACTGAATGTGCATATCTAATGCATAAATGTCTGGCTAAGCTGACTTTTGAAAGCACGACTTGACAATGCAACAATGATTGATGCTAACTTTATAAGAAAAATCTGAACATGCATCGAGATGAATCTAATGGAATGCAACATCATAATACCATGGGGTATCTCCCTCTTGGGACTCTATGTCCCTCTAAATACACTTCGTTAAAATACTAGAGCGGTGCACGGGGCACCTACAGACTGGGTCATAATTGACCGATCAAGATCTGAAACTTATGCATAACTCATGCTAACATATAAGATTAAAATGAGATCAAAGGATCAATCAATGTATAACATAAATATGAAGGGCTCATAACATACCCGGGTCAATTTCAAGGGATCTTTCCTAATCAAGGTGAGCCTGAAGTGTATACAATATATTATGAGCTAAAGGATGACTACGCTGACTTTGAAGACCTGGCTTAGGACAGTCTCAAACTTTGTGACCGGTCTCACCACATCCAAATCATACATCACTACGGGGTCTACACACACCATTATGGTTCTTACCACATTCTTCACACAACGGGTAGGTACGAATACCACTAGTACTACTCTGGGCTTTGGAGCTTGGTGGTCCCTTAGATCTGACACCCCCAAACACAGGTACGAGTACACTAGCTGAAGATGGAGTTGGAACTAAAAACCTCTGACCATATTGAGAACTATTACCGCCTTGAGACACTGATTGCGAGAAACCATGACTACCTGTCTTGGCTCTCTTACTCACTCTCCCTCTCTCCTTTATCTTATCTGCCTCAATCTGTTGTGCATGAATCATTAGCCTAGAAAGATCCATATCTCTATTGAGCATGGTAGCTCTACACTCTTTTAACACATCACTTGATACCCCAGTCAAAAACTTAATCATACTCGCTCTAGGGTCAGCTATCAAGTTAGGAGCATACTTAGCTAATTAGTTAAACTTAAGCCAATACTCTTTCACTGTCATCGAGCCTTACCTTAGGTTCATAAACTCTTCTACCTTAGCTTCTCTCATTTGTAGCAGGAAAAACCTATCTAGAAAGGCACTCTGAAACTCTAGCCAAGTCATGGGAGCTGCATTCTCCCCTATACTTTTCTCCCACATCACTACCCAATCATGAGCAATAACTTTCAACTTATAAGATGCTAAATCAACACTCTCCTCCTCTGATACATGCATAATTAGGGTGATCTTCTTCACCTCCTCAAGAAATAAATGTGGATCCTCACCTACTACTGACCCAAAGAATTTGGGCGGGTTCATTTTTATGAAGCTTCTAATCTTACCTGCGGCAAAATTCCCATCTTGATAAGGTGGGACTACAGCCTGACGGTTACCATGAACATTAGTCACCACCTGGGCTAGCACTTGGAAAGCTACCCAAAACTCTACATGTGACACACTTTTATTTTCAGGATCTACTAGCTGAGGGAGCTGATCATCAACCCTATGGACAAAGTCTCTGTAAGGAGGCATACTCTGTAAATGAAAGAATGAAGTGGATTAGACTGAGGACCAAATTGAGCTCATGCTCACTCATACGAAATGATCAGTGAAAGAAGAGGAACTGCTCCTAAGAATATCCTGTAGCCTCTTGTACATAAATGTGGTGCACTACACACCCATGTACAAAAATCTACTAGATGCGGCTTTTCAGACTCTCTAGGATACTATTGAACCTTAGTCTCTGATACAAAGTTTGTAACGCCCTGAGATCTCATCCCAAGATGTCACACGGTGCTTATGACCCCGAAGTACCACAAGCTAACCCTTTACTGATATCTGTACTTGTACACTGCACAATGTCTAAAATATATACAAAAACTAGCCATAAGGTTCAACACATCCATTAATACTCATAATACAAAAAACTGAATACTAATACACCCATCTGAAAAGCCTCAAAACTTTCTAAACTGTGGAGTTGATGGGACACGTCCCCAACTAACTCCGTCAACTGAAAATAAAAAAAATTTGAAATAATAATAGTAAACTGAGATTTGTCCTCGAAAGAAGAGGACTTACTGCTACTGCTGCTTACGAGGACTGAACTGTTGAGGATAATTTGGATCCCGTGCCTCTGAACCAATAGTGTCAAATAAAACACCATAGTGCAAATACATCAGTACAGGAATGTACTGAGTACGTAGACAAGGTAGGCTAATGCAAGGGCTCATGCATGCACAATATCTAAACTGAATAAACATGAAATATGCCGCATGAAAACAGATACATGAATGCATAAAACATGAACACAATTATCGCAACTCTAGATACTAAAACTCGCATACCATTTTACTGTAGACTGAACTTACTATTGACACTGAGATACTGGATTACTGACTCCTCAGCTAATGATAACTGAGGATCTGGATGTGCTTACATCAAGGACTGTACTATGAGCTTACTTCTTTTGACTAACAGAATTAGAGATCAACTTTGCTAATATATTATTTTGGAAGTGATTATCAATGATAAGAAGTATGATTATATCTGAATCTGACGATAAGAATATTCAATAGGAATTTGATACTGTGATCAAGCCTATCTAGCGGCATATCTCTAAATATGATATCAATCAACTACATATGTGACCAAGCCTATCTACCAGGATGGTCCATGAATTAATGGAACTATCTGAGTTCCTTATAAAAATAGAAGACTGTATCTGACAGTCCTAATTTCCGAAGACTGATTCTGAAACTGAGACTGAATCTGAAACTAAAACTGTAGGAATTAGTTACTTAACCAACATGCTTTGACCTACGATAGGTAGGGTCCAACCTGTTCCCAAGTTGGAAGGGTGTAATTACCGCGCCACTGGTAAAGAACACTCTATGTGACCCTCATCTAGTAGGTCCTCAAACGAGAACCGTGGAGCCCTCATCTAGCAGGTCAAGCCACCCCATCTACCCTTATATAGCAAGTATGATGTCTTTCATCCACCCTCCAATAATAGGTGTGATGTCTCAACCTATACTGGCTACGTAGTTCTAGAGAACAAGGATTGCTTCTAAGAATCACACCCTCTACTAGTAGGTGAGATCCCATCCTTGAGCTCGCTCGGTGCTAGTTTCTATGCCTAACTGAAAGACTCAGAACTAAATTCTCAACTGAACACCGGCTGAACTGAATCTAACACTGATCATATTACTCAAAAGGTCTGACTGAGTTATGCTGAGATCATTTATTTTCGTATCTAACGGAAAAAATATCAAATCATGGTATCAAACTGATGATACAGAGCTTGAATAGACTACTCAAATCACTTCTGAGATTAGGATTGAATCACTTGAATACTATGAGAAATGAGATGATTATAGGTCTGAGGCTAGGTTGCTAGCAATATAGAGATTACAGAGATAATTGAGATTACCGAGCTTTATTAAGCTTTGCACTTGTCTAAGGAAATAGGGTTCTATAGTTCACTGAGTTCTGAGAATCATGGCTCGATTGGAATTATCGAGAAACTAACACAGGTTCTAGAAAATAGCTCTATTTTCG